>NC_089839.1:288490759-288790759 GCF_035609145.1 Eleutherodactylus coqui
AAATAGTAAACCACCTTCTATCTCACTCGGGATCTCTAAAGTCAACAATATAATACACTAGCGTACCCGTCGCGCGTTGCTGCGAAGACAGACATACATACATACATTCGTTTTTATATATCTAGATGACGGCAGCAGCGACCACTGAGGTTTTGTAGGCCGCTGCTTCCCCCTTGCAGGCTGAATAAAATAGCCGTTGTGTGGAACATCCAATTTATCCGGCTGCTGTGGCTTCTTGGGAAGATATCCTAGTACATGTTTGCCCACTTCCAACTCCAATGGAGACTGACTGTAAATGGCTGGCGTGCTCTAGTATTTATGGTTTCAAGCTGTACGTGTCATTGCATACAGTCTATCTATCTATCTATCTATCTATCAGGGTTATTGCATACAGTCTATCTATCTATCTATCTATGACATCAGGAAATGAGAGAATTAGATTCCGTACGTAAAATTTGAACGCTAATTCTTTGGCGCTTTGAATTGAATAATCGAGTTGGGACCCATTAACTTTTCCTATTTATGACATAATCAATGCTCGTGCCAAATTTTAAGTTTCTATGACATTGGGAAGTGAGAGAATTAAGTTGGGATGAGACATAAGGCCTTGCCCATAAGCATTCCCCAACCTCCAAGAACTGAACCTACCTACCTGAATGAGATTTTGTAGGCCGCTGCTTCCCCCTTGCGGGCTGAATAAAATAGCCGTTGGGTGGAACATACAATTTATCCGGCTGCTGTGGCTTCTTAGGAAGATATCCTAGTACTTGTTTACCCACTTCCAACTCCAATGGTAATTGGCTGGCGTGCTCTAGTGGTTCCAAGCTGTACGTGTCATAATACAGCCTTAATGACATCACAATGCAGCTTTATAGAACATGTTGGGGCATGTTCAAGGGCGTCCGATGTTGATGACATCAGTGATGACATCACAATAGCAGGTGGCTTACTTATTCGATCTACGTGGGGGGGGGGGGGCGTAACTTTCGACGACGCTCGCGCGCCATTTATCGTAGGATATTTGTACTATGCCTATAATCTTCCCAGGAGTGTACTTAACAACTTCCCAAAGTTTCATGGCGATCGGATGAATGGTGTAGTAGCGCATAAAGGACAAACAGACACGCACGCACGCAGACACGCACGCACGCAGACAGACATACATTCAATTTTATATATATAGATATGGTAAACCTGACAACTTGACTTCCTCTTTGCATGATGCATGTGATAAATTCAATAAACCATGGTACTACTCAACTGAGTTCCAGCAACTCAGTATGTATTGTGATTTCTCAGATGTTCATGTGTCCCTACTGAGAGTCTGATGTCCTCCAATGTGTGACATGGTGTGTGGATATCCCCAATGTGCAACCCACCCTAAATCACCTCCCCATAATATTTTTTCTCTCTTATTCCCTTCATTCATCTCTCCCCTTTATCTCATCTACTTTCTCCTTTCCCCCTTCTCTTTCTTCTTCCCTTCTTTTTTTTATCTCTACTCTTCTTTTGGGTTTTCTAGAAAAGGTTAAAATCGAGGGACAGACTCAAAGTGGAAACTCCCTGTTCCAAATATCTAGTGTTTTGGTATTTGGATCTTGCATACAGATGACTTTAGTCGATTGCTGATGCCTATAGTCAATATTGTTTGTACCTCATCCACTGGAGTAACTATAGGAGATGCAGGGGATGCGGTTGCACCCGGGCCCAGGAGCCTTAGGGGACCCATAAGCCCTCTATTCTCCTTGTAGGGAGCCTAGTACTATGAAAAAAGCACTATAGTTGGGGGCCCTGTTACAGGTTTTGCATTGGGGCTCAGGAGCTTCAAGGGGTTAAGAGAAGTTAGGGGGCCCCCCAAAAAATGTTTGCACCTGGGCCCATTAGCCTTTAGCTACGCCCCTGGCCTCATCATTCTCTTTTCATTTTGCACTGACTTTCTACAACGGGAAGTCTTCTCTCGCTTTGTGTTCCTTCCTTGTTTCGAAATAAAGAATTTAAAAATAGTCTCCGTATGCTTTACCATGACTGTTCTTTCATAGTTGCCTATGGCAAGCTCTTGAGAAGTTCTATGTGCTCAATACACAATTTCAAAACCAAAGAAATGGAATACAAATGTCTCCTTTGTTCCGTTAAGGCCTAGTAAACGAGAACTGAGCACTCCATGGGCTTAAAGGCATTTTGTTTTCCATCCTAGTAGTAAACAATTGCGCGCATACTTTCAGCTGGAAGCCAGTAACAGTGGTTTTCCATTATTGTTTCAGCAACAAAACCAGAAAGAAATACAATTAGTTCAAGAAAAAAATTATTTGCAGACCTGTTCCGTCTGCCTAAACATTTTTTAAAATGCCTTTGATATCTACACAATCATATAAAGCTGACAGAAGGATGACCTAGCGTTGAGTACAATGCGTTATTATGACTTGAACTGGTGTTTTTCACAGATCCGGCTCATTTGCATTAAATATATTAAAATCAAAGAGTATCTACTATTTAATAAAATTATACATGCCTGCCTTTTGTTACTGAAGCTAGTGAAGAGATGGCTTTGTTCTGACAAGGGTCATATCTGAGAAGCTAAAGGTGCAACCTGTCCTTCCCTTATTGCATAATAATGGAGAGTTTTGTGTGCATCTCCTGCCGAAAACCCTCAAGGAAATTATGAATAAATACCTCGGCCTCTGTTCTATAACAATTTGCAAGTTGTTGATTGCGCGCCACTTAAATGTGTGTCTTTGAAAATCAGACGTGTAAGGATCACCTTTTAATGTAATTAGAATAGACTCTTTATCAAAAGCGAGTTCCAGACAAGGTAATTCAAAAAGATTTTCTACAACTGATCTGATAACTTTAATCATCATTTATGGTCAGTGGAAAATATTGTGCTACAATAGATAGAAGGTTAGGTCTGTGAGTACACAGTTAGGGATATTACGGTTGTGTTTAGAATAATGTATCTCCAATCCAATATCTTGATCATCAACCTGCATCATCTAGTATATTGTGCGGGCTCTCAGAGGCTACTGATTCTTCTTGTGAAGAACCATACTGACCTTGTTGTAAGAGACTGTTACCTCTAAGTTTGGTCGTTGGCTTGTAAGCATTGGAGGGTGTTATGTCCGCTGGATGTACCTTGTTGCAGCATGGACGTGGAAGTGGTATCGTGTTCCCACAGAATGCGCAACTGGAACACCAAAGAGACCGTGAACTGTATACTGGACTCACAGACAGACATAACATTGGACAAATGCCAACACATTCACCAAACATCCCCACATGCATAAACAGATGGAATTGCTGTAATAAATACGAAGAATTAGTTTGTGCATTGGCCAATGAACTTAAGCCGCGAGCCCAACTTCAAGGGTCCTCGTGTCTCGCGGTCCCTACTCTAACGAGACAACATGAACCAGAACCCTGCCTGCAAGCAGAGCAATTGCTTTGATAAAGGTGGCCCTGCGCTGAAAGGGCCACACTAGCCTAGAGATGATACATTATCCAGCAGCACAGGACACAGTTCACACTCCAATACACTAGGGCTAGCATGCAAGACAGAACAAACACTGAACAGGACTGTCCACACCTGATGTCTGTCCACCTGCACAGACACTGGACAAGACATTGTTCACACACCTAACACATATACAGGCATGCAAGACTACAAAGAGTGAAGGGATACCAGCTTCCTCTTGCAGAGGGGTTGGTGAATATATATGCAGCAGACCCATGGGGATTGGCTGGCAGGAGGAACTCCACACCCAGCCAGCTCAATTATCCCTCACCTATGAAGGTGTGCTCCTGGAAACCTGTAGTACAACAGATCCCAGCAGCACAACCTGACAGAGGGTTTTTCTGTAACTAAACTATTTAAGCCCTATCCTTAGGATAGGTCATCCATAGCTAATTAGTGGAGGTCCTCCCCTTGGAATCAATGTTAATCAGCTGATTGAAGTAACAGCGGTCCTCAGCTGAGTGCCGTTGCCACTTCAGTCAATACCAAGAACTGTGCCATACATTATATAATGGCTGTATTGCAGCTCAGTCCCATTCACTGGAATGGAATTGAGTTGCTCTCAGGCCATGTCACTGATGGACATGACATCACATGCCCGAGTAGTGGCCACAACACTCACTCAAGTGCCATGTTCTCTTCAATCAGCTGATCGATGGGGGTCCCTAGCGACAAACTCTTGATCAAGGGCATATATATCATAGAGGCAGACCATGGGACTACTATAGAACCCATGGAGATAGGAGGGCTCCAGCTCTGGCTGCACCATCCCTTGCTACTGGATAGCGAGAACATATGTAGTACCAGGGCCTTTTTCTAAAAAGGAATTGAATTGTTAGCAAGCAATGAATTAGACAATTAGCCCAAGGACAATTTTAAAGGGCACAGAATGGGAAACAAACACAAGGCCGTTCTTTTCTTAGTGCGGTGACAAAGCTGGGCATCATAATGGGGGCTACTCTATGGTTTTGCTATGGGGCCACATCTCTTCTATGTACGCCACTGCTCTTAATTATTACCTATTGATAACCTATCCTGAGGATAGGTCCTAAATACTTTAGTGCCGGAAAACCCCTTTAAAGATCAAATTGCAAGTCACCTCTAATACAACCCATAAGTGCTAAGCTTTTAAAGAGCTTTATAACATGACTAAGATCATCAGCAGGCGTTTAGTACTGCTACAGTGAATGGAGAGCGGCTGGGGGGGGGGGGCGGGGCGAGAGCTCTCCTGCAGCCGCCCGCCTCTCAGCTGGCAGTGCTGTCAGCGATCAAGCGATGCTCGCTCCTGTGCAGAGTGAGCATCACATTTGCCCGACACTCGTTATGTGTAAAAGGACCCCAAAGGGTGACTTTACATGGAACAACTATCCTCTGAAAAGTCGCTTGATAGTTGTTCTGTGTGAACAGGGCCAGCTTGATAGTGAGAATTCATTTACTAGTTGCCAATTGCTTCATTTCCGTTCACCCAAAATACACGCTGGTTCATTAATGATCATTTAGTGGAAACACACAATCGTTTGTCTTTCAACAACGGGCCAATAAACTTTGCAGAGAGGTGTGCGCTTCAGTAACTGCGAAATTGATCTACAAGTGAACTGCCTTCGCGCTAGGTAAAAGAATGCAAACAACAGTCATTCGGACGCTTTAGCAACTACTTCGAACGACTATTAAGATGATTGCTGTCCTGTGTCAAGCCACCCTAAGGATTAACCCTAAATAGTTAACTTGCTATGGAGATGGACTGTGAAGATGTGCCAAAAATTCAGCAAAAATCTCTGCGTGCACCAAAATTTGCCCAAAACTGAGCATGCTTGCTGAATCTGAGCTGATTGGCTGAAGCCCTTAAATGAAAAGAACATTTTTTTTTTGCACAACAGGGGTCCAGGGAAACTGAGGTAGGGAAATAGAGGTATACAGAGCTGAGGGCGCAGAATGGAGCAACAGGAGGCTGGTGTTATGCTGACTAGGACCAATAGGGAGCTCCACCAATTTCTGGAGAGAGGTTAAGAGAGCTATTGTGTCTAATGCCTGGAGCCAAGAAGGAGAGAGCAGTAGTGCTATTGTCTCAACCTGGTGAGGGCAACTGGATTGCAACAAAGACTGAGGAGAGCAGTGGTAAAATCACACTCCTGACTTTAGACAAGCTGGGTCGGCAGTGGCTGTAACTTCCACACAGCAAACCGTAAGTGAGGCCAGCCAATAGTTGTGCCAATAGTTAAGTACAGCGGGGGTTCCGTTATGGTCTGGAGATGTTTTATATGGCATGGTCCCGGTCCTTTGGTTATACTAGCAATAACTATAAACAAGGCGGTATGCCTTGATATTATAGACAATAATGTGCTGCCGATAATGTGGCAATACTCTGGGAATGGTCGGCCATACTTCCCACAAGACAATGTGCCTTGGCACACATCCAACGCTGTTTAACGTTAGTTTAAGCATATGGATGTTCCACGATTGGACTGGCTGCACAGAGTCCCGACCTGAACCTACTAAACACTCTAGGATGAACTAGAACGTCAGGTCAGGAAATATGACCAGAGTCCATCTTCTTTGAGAGAACTCACCAGACGTTTGCAGGATAAATGGAGGGAAATACCAGCTGAAGTGTATCTGACATTAGTAGAAAGTAAGCCCTGGAGAGTATCCGATGTAATTAGGGCCAAAGGAGCCCCACTAAGTATTAACCCTTTCCAAATCACTGACTGATGTCTTCAGACATTCTGATTGAAGGCTGTTCAGCTCTGATATCAGAAGATATCCGGCAGGGTATTCTTCCTGTATATTACTGGCCGCTCTGTTGTTAGAGGCCCCTCCAGCATGTCCCATACCGCAGTACTGGCTCTAGCCAGCAGATGGCGCCATTGTATAATGGCAGAAAGAGAAAGCCCTTTAGGAAACCCTGAATCCAAAATTGGATTGCAAAGGATTAACATACGGAAGTAAATACTACCGGTATGTTTAATTCTTGCTCAGCTGTCCAATTACTTTTGGTAGGATAGTGTAGCTCTCTTGTCCAGAATTAGTTGACAATATCCTTTATAACAAGAGTCTTCACTGCCGGTTTGGTCGATGGTACGATATAAACATAAAATGTTACAAAAGAAAAGAACACTGCATTAGCTTCCTACATGACTCCATATAACTTTTTTTTTTAGTTTTAATGCCCCTTTAATTTTACACAGCATGAAAACAAATAATACCGAAATTGAAAAGCATTGTGGAAGGCTTGTTATCACCCATACACACACACTTGGCCTGTATAATTTGGCAGTGCAGCCAGGAGAATGGATTTACTTTCTTTTGTGCAAAAAGCAAATTAAATGCTGCACAAAAAAAAAAAATCCTCGTGTTAAACAGTAGGACCCACAACGAACAGCAAGGTTAAATGAAGCAGAAAAGAGGATTGTAGTCAATGAAACAGACAATATCTCTTTGAATACCTCTCCAAACATCTATCCACGCTAAGAAACACTCCGCTCTTTTGTTAATCCCTCCATAGTATATTCACTAAATTGTTAGATTTCCTTTAGCCCGCACTTGTATATTTGCTGGGTGACAATTTGCAAAAAAATAAATACTCTACACTTTTTTTTGTTTTCCTTTTAAAAGGTATCATCTAAAATGAATAAGCTGAGATTGGAGACCCATGCTTGTGTATACTAGCGACCCTTCAACATCCAACAAACAAACCAAGAGTCAATATTCCTAACAGCAAATAAAGCTCATTCACTGTATAATTCAGTAGTATATTCTCTGCATCCATTCTTCATGGTATCCAAAATCACTGACATTTAGTGGCATAACTATAGGGGTTGCATGGGTCGTAATTGCGACCCAGCCCCTAAGCCAGGGGGGCCCAGTGGCCTCCCCTTGCCACTGTAGCACCCCACAGACTCGCAGTCACACACCACAACTCCAGGCTGTTATCTGCACAGAGGGTATCACATTTTAAGTTCCGAGCCTTACACTGCTTCTAAACACCTGACAGCTCTTCCAGCAGCGTGTTCTCAAACCAGGACAAGCTGGTAAAGGAGTTGAGCACTTAGGAGCAGCATAAGGACCGGAACTTGGAAGATGTGATAACCTCTGTGCAGACAACAGCCCGGAGTTGTGATGTACAGCGGGGATATGGACCCTGCTGTGTAACCTGGGTATGTTCTAGCTGGTATAAGATATACATCTTCTGTATATAGTGATATGGATCATGCTTAAGGAGCTACAAACAAATTTTCATGGAGTCCAGGAAAGGAGTCATGTTTGGAAAGCTTATGCCAAGAGGCTAGATCATGTATGTACATTTGTTTTACAGCTGTATACTGCATGGTTTAGGTATGGGTACAGGTACAGATGACTGAAGACGGTGTGGTTTAGTCTTTTCAGACTTCAGCAACATTTCTGGTTACTAGTGTCGAATAGGTGGGTCTCCTAAGAGACCCAATGGTACTGCAGAAAGTTCAAAGCAGACCACGAGCTGAACTTTTGCACCCAGGCCCCTGAGTCTCTAGCTATGCCCTGCTGTCATTTATAAGGGAACTTTCTTGTTCATCTTTCCTGGCCATGTGACGGTGCAGATCTCGTAACAGTAAGGTTATCAGAGGTTCAAAAACCATCGAAGATGACATCTTCATGGACTTTGAAAAACTCCATACAGATGTTGCCCTCGGTCAGATTTGAACGTAGAACTCCAGGACTGCAAGTCAGCAGTGCTAACAACTAAGCCACAAAACCTATTCTTTCTTTTCCAGTTAAGGAGAACAAGGAGAAAAATAAACACAATAAGAACATAAAAACTCTATACAGATGCTGTCCTTGGATAGATTTGAACCTACAACTCTTGCACTATACTACAATAGTGCTAACTACTGAGCAACATTCATTGAAGAGCAACACTATGTAGGGCTGTGTCCCCATGCAATTTGGGAGCATCTGGATTCATTAGAGAAGTTCTAGAGGCCAAATTAGTGAACCTGATTTTTACTCCCATTGATTTTAATAGGAATCAGGGTTGGATTGTCCTAATTGTTTTTGGAAAATCAGGCCGATCACTCCCAACCTAATTATTCCAATAATCACTCATCACTAGGGATGAGTGAGTATACTCGCTAAGGCACTACTCGTTCGAGTAATGTGCCTTAGCCGAGTATCTCCCTGCTCGTCCCTAAAGATTCGGGGGCCGCCGCAGCTGACAGGTGAGTTGCGGCGGGGAGCGGGCGGGAGAGAGGGAGAGAGAGATCTCCCCTCCATTCCTCCCTGCTCTCCAGCGCAGCTCCCCGCCCGCCGCCGGCACCCGAATCTTTTGGGATGAGCGGGGAGATACTCGGCTAAGGCACATTACTCGAGCGAGTAGTGCCTTAGCGAGTATACTCGCTCATCCCTACTCATCACTATTCATAAGTTCATAGTGGTACACTATAATTATGGCATAACAAAAATCACAAATCATGGCACATGCGGCATTTGTATAATAATTTGAGACTTTTTGCCATTTTTGAATTCTCTCACCATTTTTCTAACATGATGAGAAAAGTTGGTATCATTTAGCTTCCCACTGCTCAACAAATCTACTAGAATTTATGCAAGAAATTGGCACAAATATATAACCCCAATTCCAAAAACATTGTGACTCTGTGTAAAATGTAAATGTAAAGAGAAAAAGAATGCAATGATTTGAAAATCTCATATAACCATATTTTATTTGCAACAGAACATAGAACACATCAGGGGGGGAGGGAGACATTTTTCCATTTTAAATAAAAAAAATATATATTATTTAGAAATTGATGGCTGCAACACATCTCACAAAAGTTGGGACAAGGGTTACAAAAGGCTGGAAAAGCAAGTAGTACTAATGAAAAAGAGCATGTTAGAGAGGCAGAGTCTCTCGGGAGTAAAGATGGGCAGAGGTTCAAAAAATCTGTGAAAAACTGCATCTAAATATGTTCCTCAATGTTAAATCACGAAGACGTTGAATATTCCCCCATCTACAGTACATAATGTCATGCTAAAAGTCAGAGAATCTGGAGAAATTCATGTGGACAGAGGAGAAGCCCGACAGTCAATATTGGATGCTCGAGATCTACTGGCCCTCAGGCGTCGCTGCATTAAAACCAGGCATGATTCTGTAATGCAAATCCTTGCATGGGCTCAAGAATACTTGCAGAAATCATTGTCTGTGAACAGTTTGTCATGCAATCCACAAATGCAAGTTAGGGCTCCTGCAGATGAGCATAAGCATAGATACACTTGTGATAGTGTGACATAATTGCGCTGTGAAGGGGGCTATTGCGTGCAAATCCATGCATTTTACTGTACTTTTCTGTGCTGCCGGGCCCATTCATATCGGTGCAGGACACACCCACGCCATGATTGAACTGGCTGTGCAGCCTAATTAGTCACCAGTGTTATCGGTAGCCAACTCAAGGTTGACTTAGCCTTCCATCCTTCTGAGGTTCGTGAAATGAGTACCCATTGTGGGGTAAATATGACTGGGGAAGGCAATGGAAAACCACCCCGCAAAACCAGTCTGCCAAGAAAACGTCACAATGTGACATCACTCTAGGAGTCGGTTGCGACTCGGTGCTTGCACCAAGGGACTTTACCTTTTTTACCTTTACGTCATCTAATTCCCTGCACAAAAGTAGAACATAGTAACATAGTTCGTAAGGCCGAATAAAGACAATGTCCATCTAGTTCAGCCTGTTTATCCTCCTATGTTGTTGATCCAGAGGAAGGCAAAAAACCCCAAGATGCAGGAGCCAATTAGCCCTTTTGGGGGAAAAATTCCTTCCCGACTCCCTAATGGCAATCAGACTGTTCCCTGGATCATCTAATAGTTCCTACCTGCCTGTAAACCCAGATTAACAATTAACCTAAGATTTATATCCTGTAATATCCTTCCCCTCCAGAAAGACATCAAGTCCCCTTTTAAACTCCTCTGTGGATTTTGCCATCCCCACATCCTCAGGCAGAGAGTTCCACAGTCTAACTGCTCTTACAGTAAAGAACCTCCTTCTGTGTTGGTGATGAAACCTACTTTCCTCTAATCGTAACGGATGTCCTCTCGTTACCGTCGCAGTCCTGGGTATAAACAGATCATGGGAGAGATCCTTGTATTGTCCCCTCATGTATTTATACATGGTTATTTGGTCACCCCTTAGCCGTCTTTTTTCTACAGTAAATAATCCCAATTTGGATAGCCTCTCTGGGTATTCCAGTCCCGTCATTCCATGTATTAGTTTAGTCGCTCTTCTTTGAACCCCCTCCAGCACTGTAACATCTTTCCTGAGCACCGGTGTCCAGAACTGTACGCAGTATTCCATGTGGGGCCTGACAAGTGCCTTATATAATGGAAGGATAATGTTCTCATCCCTCACCCCTATACCACTTTTAATGCACCCCAAGACTCTATTAGCTTTTGCAGCAGCTGACTGGCATTGGTTACTCCAGTTTAATTTACAATCCACTAGTACCCCCAGGTCTTTTTCCATATCACTTTTCCTTAGCAGTACCCCATTTAGTATTTTTCCTGCCCCCGCATGTTGTGCGCCTAAACGCATACTGTAAAGGAACCCGTTGAAATCAATGAGTTCTATTCTCTGCGTTTTGTACAACTGAATTTGCTTGCTCCTTTGGGGCTGCTCAGACATAGGAGGATATCACGGCAATATATTATACATTTTTTAATGTAGAGTTAGTGACCCAATAAATAAAGTGTTTCTATAGTTGTGGATTTCTCAGGTTTAACTTTTTTAATTTGAAAAAACTTTTTTAAAGTGTCAAACGTAATAAAAATGAAATAACTCTCGCTAGGCGCATTTACAGCCGGGGATGATCTATGTATCTTCTTAATTCATTTTCCCCACAATTCCATTCTGCAGAACTGTGTTTTATGGCTATCAAAAACCTTTGGCAGCAAATCGCGTTATTATAAAGTGCTACGAACCTTCTGTAACAATTAATCTTGACTTGTTCTATTTCCTGCAATGTATTAAACAGCAACATGTAATATGCTTTACTTTGTATCCTCAGCCAACACATAGCTGCAGACTGTGAAAAACGACTTTACAGTTGTAGGACAAAATTTGTATATTTTAATATGATGTATGTATTTTTTCCTATAGAACATTTAACCACATCAATGCTTAGCTAGAATTTATAGGTATTGAAGACAGATGTGAAGGGCACTACATGGTCAAATCATCCAATCCGATTGAACCTGCTGGAAGTATGAGTAGCTTAGAAAATGTAAGCATATATCTAGTTGGATGCTCCATTCAACTACTGTTGACTTTGCATTTCATAGATGTCCTCAATGCAGTTAAATCTGAAACCCAATGGCATGGAATTATGTATCATCGAGAAAAAGATTTAAAAAGTCTGATTAGTGAAAAATCTCCATTCTTGTTTTAAGAATTCATCAGTATTTGAGGAGTATTAATCATGGGAGATTTGGGGCTTGAGATGCAGTTAAAGGGAACCTGTCATGTCCCCATAGCACCGTTAACTCAGTTATGATTCTGTTATGGGATGTGACAGGGAGCCAGGGGATGTATTTTTTAATACTCACTTGCTCCCTCAATCCAGTGCTGCCCCCCTCTGTACTCATCATGAAATCTGATTGCCCCGTGTTCTCCCATATAAGTCTATGGGAGGGCGCGTGTACCGGACTCTGAAAAGAGTTGGATTTTTGTGCCATGCGCCTATTTCAGAGGGTGGAAGCACTGAATTGAGTATAAAAAAAATCACCCATCTCCCTGTCACGATCCATAAAAGCACCATAAGTTATTTTAGGATTCAGGATAGGATGCAGCAGATGGAGTAACCAAAGTTTACAATATTTATTGATAAACAAAGAAATAGAAATGAACAATAAGGCCTTAGTCAGACGGGCGATTTTTCGCGCGATTTGCGGATCGCATGACGGATGCGCATCCGCAAATCGCGTGACCGGTGCGCGCAAGTCGCCCGCAAATCGCCCCGAAAATCTGCTCCTAGCCGCGTTTCATTAGAAACGGGCCGGAGCTGTCCAGCGCATTGCATTCAATGGAGACGGCAATACAGCCATCTCCATTGAAAGCAATGCGCTGCGGGCGAGCCCGGGATGAATTGTCGGTAAGGGCTTAAATATATAAGCCCTTCCCTGCAATCCATCCTAAAATGTGTTAAAATAAAAAAAAATTGTCTACTCACCTTCTGCCGGCAGCCGGAGCTCCATGTGGCCGTCCTGCAGTGGGTGTGAAGGGGGTGTGAGTCAGACCTGCCCCCTGATTGGCTCAGCGCTGAGCCAATCAGAGGCATGCCTCACTCACACCCATTCATGAATTCATGAATGGATGTGAGTCAGACCTGCCCCTGATAGGCTCAGTGCTGAGAGGCAGCAGTCACTCACCCATTCATGAATTCATGAATGGGTGTGTGAGTGTTTTCAGCCTCTGATTGGTCAGGGCTGTGACCAATCAGAGGCAGATCATTCAGCAGGCGGGGATTTTAAAGCCCCGCCGGCTAAATAGTGCCAAGAAGCAGTTCAGGAGAACTGACAGCGGCCGCGGCTGGACTCCGGCTGCAGCGGAAAGGTGAGTATACAATTTTTTTTTATTTTAACACATTTTAGGATGAATTGCAGGGAAGGGCTTATATATTTAACCCCTTCCCGACAATTCACCCCGCTCACGCCGGCAGCCCATTGCTTTCAATGGAGCGGCTGTATTGCCGCTCCATTGAATTCAATGGGCAAACATCGTTCTTCTCTGCCACAGCTGTTACAGCTGTGGCAGAGAAGAATGATTTGTCTTCTATATGTTCTCAATGGGGTCGGCGCTGCTGCCGCCGGCCCCATTGAGCGCATATACAGAAGAGAACAGGAATCGCAGATCGCAGATAGGTGCGATCTGCGATTTTTTGTTCTATAATTTATCGGACGAGCGCATAAAAAGCGCTCATGTGTCCGATACCATTGCAAAGCAATGGTTTTAAAAAATCGCCGGACGCATGCGCAAATCGCGGCTAAAAACGCCCGTCTGACTAAGGCCTAATAGTGTAGCAATAATGGTTATTCCATTAAACCCTTTAACTTAGAATCACCTGTTACTACCGTAATTATGGCTAACTAGATCCTAAGGATAATACTTTGTGCTCCATACAAAATTACCCCAGAAGAATAATATCATTAACAGTCAACTATCAGCACTGTCTCACATAACGTCTGGCTATAAAATATATCATACAGTGACATAGCTTCCTTTTAGGCGTAACATTCCAATGCAGTCTCTTTAAAAAGCTGGTTCCCGTGTTTACGTCTAATGTTCCTTTAAATAACACAGTCCATAACCTGGTTTTGAGTATCAGAAACTTGTAGGATGTTAATATCTGCAATATTGGCCCTATCTTCTATAGCAGGCCTGCTGGCATACTGTCTCTACCCCTTTCCTCGGTGTGGAAAACTATTGCTAGATTGAGGCTACTCTCACTTACAAATATTGTGTTGTAGTACTTACTTTGTCTGACCCAGTCTAGTCCAGTGTCAAGAGTGCTCCTCCACCATGATTTCCCAAGATTTTTGTCACACTCCAAGTGTCCTGCTGTTCTGGAGGCACACAGTTGGCTCTCTCTTGGCTCCAGACACCAGGCAGTCTGCGGTCACTGTCCTTTCTCAGCAGCTTTCTCTTGCAGGCAGTAGCTTCTCAGCTGCCTCAGGGCCAGCTTCATCAGAACCTCCAGCTCACTCTACTCAGCTCAGTCTTCCCACTGTGACTTAGCACAAAAAGGTCCCTTTTATAACCTAGGTTCCAATCTCTAGAAAATTCCCACTGAGCATGTGATGTGCCAACATTTGGGGTAAATTTTGGCACACGTGGTGCATCTCCATGGCAACATTTTTACCCTCTAGGGTAGCCCCTTACACACGTTCAATGATTACTTGATACCCTGAATCACCATTGTATTGGAGACACCAGTTCTTTCACGATTGGATCTACCCTGTATGGTAATTAAAGCTGTGACCCCAGAGTGCAGCATAAAATCAAGGGAGCAAGTTTTCTAAAGATCAGTTTCAGTTTCCACATTAGAATGGCAAAAATCTAGCAATCTGAATTATTTCAAGTGACTTACTTGGTCATCGGTGTTAGACTAGCAGAAGCCAGTCTGGTGAGGTGTTCCCATGTAACAGTTTGGAGAGTATATCAAGAGTGGGGCCAGTAGCAACTCAACAATATACCAAACCTATCTCACCCCAGGAGCTGTGACTTGGTGGGGAATATACTGGAAATCTACTTGTCCATCAAGATTATAAATAGTGTTGAGTGAACCGAACCAGTAGAATCATGTTTCGTGTTGAACTTTTCTAATACTTCAAGCACGAACCCAAAACAAGCTTTAAGCAAATCTCTACCTGAAACAGGGTTCTACTGGTTTGGTTCATTCAACACTAGTCCTAAACACTGGTGTATAACTCTGTCTTGGAGCCATAAAAGCCCTGCATAACATTCTCTTCCAGTTTGGTTCGAACTAATTTGGACCAAGCTTTTGCAGGAGTTCAGCAAACCGGCCCGGCGGAACTTTTTGTTCATCACTAATTATAAACTCTAAGGCCTCGGTCAGACGACTGTTTTTTGCCGCGATTTGCGGATCGCATGACGGATGCGCATCCGCAAATTGCGTGACCGGGCCGACGATTCTCCGAAAAATCTGCATCTAGCAGCGTTTTCGGCGAAACGGGCCCGATCAAAGGAGCGCTGTCCAACCCATTGAAATTCAATGGAGCTGGCAATACAGCCGGCTCCATTGAAAGCAATGGGCTGCCGGCGAGCGCGGCACGAATTTTCGGGAAGCGCTTAAAAATATAAGCCCTTCCTTGAAAAGCATTTCTCAAATGTGTAAAAAAAATAAATATATATATATATATATATATATATATATATATATATATATATACTCACCTTGTCCCTGCAGCCGGAGCTCAGCCGTGGCCGCCAGCAGTTTTCCTGAACTGCTCTGTGTAGTATTCAGCAGGCGGGGATTTTAAATCTGCCTCTGATTGGTCGCAGCCCTCACCAATCAGAGGCAGCTCTCACTCACCCATTCATGAATTCATGAATGGGTGAGTGAGTGCTGCCTCTGATTGGCTGAGCGCAGGGACCAATCAGAGGCAGCTCTCAGCTGTCATTCAATAGCGCCCCATTGAGCGCATATATAGAACACAAGGAATCACAGATCGCAGATAGGCGCGATCTGCGATTCCTCGTGGCCTATAATTTATCGGACATCCGCATAAAAATCGGCCATGTGACCAATCCCATTGCGAAGCAATGGTTCTATATATGCGCACATCGCATGCGCATCCGCAAATCGCTGCAAAAAACCGGTCGTCTGACCGAGGCCTAATGATGATGTATCCAATCAATGACTAAGCTAGTATATTAATTTCTGAAACAAAATGGCTATCTGCAAATTAGGTGGACACTCATTTGTAGTTCACTATAAGTAAAAAGAATTAACACTGGCAGCATTTACTTAAAGGGGTTGTCCCGCGCCGAAACGGGTTTTTTTTTTTTTCAATAGCCCCCCCGTTCGGCGCGAGACAAACCCGATGCAGGGGTTAAAAAAAAAACCGGATAGTGCTTACCTGAATCCCCGCGCTCCGGTGACTTCTTACTTACCTTGTGAAGATGGCCGCCGGGATCTTCACCCTCGGTGGACCGCAGGTCTTCTGTGCGGTCCATTGCCGATTCCAGCCTCCTGATTGGCTGGAATCGGCACACGTGACGGGGCGGAGCTACGAGGAGCCGCTCTCCGGCACGAGCAGCCCCATTCAGAAAAGAAGAAGACCGGACTGTGCAAGCGCGTCTAATCGGGCGATTAGACGCTGAAAATTAGACGGCACCATGGAGACGAGGACGCCAGCAACGGAACAGGTAAGTGAATAACTTCTGTATGGCTCATAATTAATGCACAATGTACATTACAAAGTGCATTAATATGGCCATACAGAAGTGTATAACCCCACTTGCTTTCGCGGGACAACCCCTTTAATTCAACAACTAAAGAGTTCCATATTATATATATACAATTCTTTAGATTTTCCCATTGGAAAGTTTTCTAAAAATTTGTGGAACTTGTAAAATCGAAACATTTAAACGTTTCCCAGTCTTCTTTCTTAGTAGATAAGCTGACCTCTCTGATTTGGAAACGTTTTGTAGTAATGAAACCCAAATTCATAATTTACAGCTCTCCTGGATCCGGAAGACATATTTATTTTCAGTAATTTCCCCAATTATATATCTATACCGGCCGTATGATGAAGTGCCAAGTCTCATGAGTGTGTCTGGAAAGTCAGAAATGTTTGTACAATGCAAACCTATGTCATGTAGGGAATTACTCAGACTAATAGATCTTTAATTGAAACCTTGTGAGGTCTAAAGGGTAAGGTTTTTTAAGATTTCATTTACAAGCTAAACTAGTAAAATTAGCTCTTCATAAACTTTTAAATGCCAGAGACCAGAGTCTTATTGAAAAGAAAGTTGTTTACTATATTGGCTAAAACGCTAAAAAAAACACCAGAAGAGCTAATGATACCCAAAATTATAAAAAAAGGGAATCAGAGGGATCGACTCTCCTGGGCCTATTTACTAGGCTCTGCTAAGGATAATTTATGTAAGTTTCCTCTTGATGACTCTGAAGGTATGTGTCTAGCTGAGAAGTGTCTTTATTTACAGTTCAGAATGCGGTAAGCAATATTTTCAAGACTTTTGGGACTTGGCTTCTCTTTTTTCAGGATTGCCATTCATTAAATGTTTCACATTAATGGAAATTGGAGAATCTTCTACATTTTCCGTGTATTTTCTGAAGTGATTTATAATCCACCCAAATGACTCTTATTGCTCTGTAAACACAATATTAAGTGGGATAACTTGGAAATTTAGGATAAAGCAACACAAAATGGAGATGTAAAATCATTTTAGGTAAACTTTATACCAAGCCTAAGACACTAGCGTGTCTGGTTGCGTTAATTCATGGATAGTACACGGGCGCCTTATAGATATGAGGCTATGCACATTGCCGTATTACGATAGGAATTAGAATATGCAAATGCATGTCAGTGTGCCTGCAATATGTGTGGTGTCTGAAGTGAGTTGCTCCCGAATTGCGTGGGTACAACTCACACACATCTTGGTATTGGTATAGCGCCAACTTATTCCGCTAATTTCAGGTAATTATTACTTATTACCCCCCCACCAAGCTGGGTTCTCATTTTAATGACCTCAGCAGGATGGAAAGCTGAGTGAACCTTGCGCCGGCTACCTGAATCATGCGGGGATCGAACTTGCAACCTTCAGGTCGTAGGCGCCACACAAGGCTCACACACATGGTTAGGAATATCTGTTCAGAAACTAGTTCAAAACCACAAATAATATTATCCACTGTGTAGAGAAGATCATTTTTTTTTTCATTTTCAGAAACTTTAACCAGAAAGAAATTTTCCGTGAGTATTGTATTGATGACCTGTCCTTACGATGGGTTATCAATATCCAAAGAGTGGGGGTCCGCTGTTTGGGACTCTGTTAATCAACTGTTTTAAGAGGTGTGGCACTAGCCTTTTCTCAGGCTAGTAACCTCACATTTATTCTTCACATGGCCTGAGGGCAAGCTCAGTCTCATTCAAATGAGAGTGTTATACAAGGATTTTATGGCTCTTAGACAGTGTTATCCACCAATTTTAGGGGGTTTGGTGAACTTCCAGTTTGGTTCGAACTAATCTGGGTCAAACTGAACTTTTTGCAAAAGTTCAACAAACCAGTCAGACTGAACTTTTCATAAGTTCACTTATCAGTACCCATTGATTAAATGGAGGGACAGTCATGCACATATGGGCTGACCAGAGCCAAAGGTATTTGGCTTTTACCCCATAAGGGGGAGCTTGAGCTTCCAGAACCCCACCAATTTAATTTTCCCAAATGTCTTGTATTTTCAAAATATTTGAAAATCCATAAGCCCATTTAAATATTTTTTTTCTATAAAAGCTATCAATAATGAACGGTGCTCCATATTATTACTTTATATAGCACTAGGTCATTGGGTTCAATGCCTCTCAAGGACAACATCCACCTGGAGATAAAAGTTCCTCACATGGTTGTGTAGATTTCTTCAGGCATACTCATAATTTAACATACAAATGTAAGTTCATTACCTTTATAATAAACTTACATTTGTAGGTGTTCATACCTAATTTTAAGAAATTAAATTGTGAGCTCTACTGGTACTTGGACCAAGGTTAACAGAAATATTCTCAAAATTGGTCATTTATTAATACTGTATATTTAGAGTGGTTGTACCAGAATTGCACGTTATCCCCTATCCACAGGATAGGAGAACTTGCTGATCGATCTCACTGCTCAGACCCCCACCGATCCTGAGAACAAAAGTCCTCTGTCCTCCTCACTGCGGGTTTATGGCACCTCCCCCGGTGAGGAGTAGAATGAATGGAGCGATGGTCACACATGTGTGGTACTGCTCCATTCATTTTCAATAGTACTCCGGAGGTAGCTAAGGGGTTATCCTAACTCAGGTATTTCCATTAGCCCCAGTGAAATGAATGGAGCTCCGATCACGAATGCTCAACCAGTGCTCCATTCAGTTTAACATCACTGCAGGGTAAGAAGCTTCCCACAGTGACTAGAAGAGGAAGACACAGGGCTACAGTTCTCAGGATCAGTGGGGGTCTCAGCAGTGAGACCACCACCGATCAGCAAGTCGTCTCTTATCTTCTGGATATAACATAGCAAAATAGAGTTCTTATCAGACATTTGGGCTCTCTATATATTAACTATAATTCATGAGGTGAGATCATGCTAATCAAACATGAGAGATGGCTAGTCTAGCCTGTCCTTTGCGTCTTGATCTTGAGTGTGGACTTGACTGGATGGATAAAGGAATGTACTTAGGAAATAACGATCCTGACATGAAATAAGGTAAGATTTTCATGCTACAGTATCCTCAGGCCCAAAGATTTTTTTGGGGATTTTATATTACCGGCCTATCCTAGTTCCATGTGTTTGTTGGTGGTGCCACTCTTGAGACACCAACCAATCGGCAGATTAAACAGTCAGGAGTTGCTCTGCACATTGATGGAGGGTCCTAGGAGTGAGTAAAATCCCAGAAAACCCTTTTAATAAATACGCAAAAAACATATTTAAAAGATTCTACAACTCATCACGATCAGCTAATCACATATAGATTTTCATTATCAATTACCTGATATGTTTCCCAATTGGCTCATGAAGTCCTCCATTGGGTCTGTTGAAACAGACAAGAGATTTGGGATAAGAAGCTTTTACATGTCAACAGTTCACCCAAAAAAGTTCAAAAGTTTAAAGTCATGCACTCAGTCCGCCTGACTATACTACATAAGCTATTTTACAAGCTCAGCATTCAATCATATGGAGATGTGCAGAGATTTCAGGTTAGGCATGTTATTATCATTTATTTATTAAGAGCCGTATACATTTATGTAGCAGATAAATTACAGACATTCTTCCGTCTTACAAAGCAACGCTGAAAGAAGCTGAAAGAAGACAATGAGGAGGAATCTGGAAATATACGAAAGTCAAGAAACTAAGGAAGAGTTGACTTTAAAAACTGGACTGGAATATCAAACCGCTTTATATGTGGAGTCAGAGGCAAGTCTTCAGCTCTTACCTCCATAGCAATACAGCAGAATGTCCTGTAGTCCATCAGCCCAATCATTACCCATCCCTGCCTGGCCACTGGTAGCCCTGGGTTCCTCTAAAATGCAAATTAAGTTAAGTACTGTTGCTGTTGGTACCAGTGGTGGACCCCCCCCCCCCCCCCCCCCAAACAGCAGCCAGGAGAAATACCCTGCCAGCCCTCACCCTCTGTCATGGCACAGCTTGTGGATGATTGTGGGTCCAAGGTGAAGTTGTGGCATCGGCCCCGGCCAACATGATGCGTCATATGCTCATTTTCTGTCTACTGATTGGCAAGAATTAAATTTTTTTCTGTACTATAGTGGTTTAATATACAGTGAGTGTCATCTACTTTTGCCACTATTTCCTGCCACCATCTAGGAAAAGTCAGGTTCACCTCAGTCACCTAACATTGGGTTGCCTTCATCAAGGCGAGGGCCTTATTTTAGATAATCTCTTCTTGTACTACAAGGTTTAGAGTTAGATACTGTTTTCCCTCGTGGTGTTTCTTTATGACAAATTTCTGTTACCTGCATGCCTATTATGTGTGTGTGTGTGTGTATATATATATATATATATATATATATATATATATAGTATATCGTCCTTTTAGGGCTCAGTCAGACGAGCAATTTTTTTTTGCGCGCCATTGTGTGCAAGAAAATGCGTCCCATGGATCTGCCAAATGCACATGACCGAAGCTCCGTGCAGTGGCATTGAACCTTCAAGAGGCAGGGATTTTTAAATCCCCAGCCAGGAGAAAATGCTTCAGAAGAGTTCCTGGGAGCCAGCGAGGAGACGCGCCAAAGCTGGACAGTGCCAGAGAGGTGATGTATATATATATTTTTTATTTTTCAAGCTGCTAGGGCTTATTTTCAGGGAAGGGCTTATATTTCAAGCCCTTCCCCAAATATCCATGCGGGGGTTGCCTTCATCCCATTGCTTTCAATGGGGCGGATGCAGCGCCGGCCCCATTGAAAGCAATGAGGATGGCATTGCAGTCCACTGCCACATCTGTGACAGCTGTGACAGGGGATTCTTTCATCCCTGTGGGGAGTCCCACAGTGCTGTCATAGTGTTCAGTGATGAGGGGACTCCCCGCAGGGGATTAGCAGAACTCTCCCAGAATCCGCTCATCCCCTGTCACCTCTTTACGTGCAGTATGGACCTAACAGGCACGGGTGTCCTATCTTTTGCAGGTGCAAGTATTTTGCGCCTCTAAAAGATGGACAAGTGAACACTTCATAGGGAACCAATGGTTCTAAGAGACACAATTTTTTTGTGCACATAGCCGCGCACAAAAAATTGCTTGTCTGACTGCGGCCTTAAGATGTAACCTATACGTTCAAATGTAACACCCTCTTGCTGATAGCGTTACTGTACATAGACCTTGGCTAACATCTTTGGTCAAAACGTCCTTTAAATTAGATATGAGTTAACAAAAATATGAAGTTGGACCAACCATTCTAAAAGCTCTTTCACCATTTTCATCCTACAGAATTTTAACTGATTGTTTAACTTTTTTATATAGTTGGAGAAACATGAATACCTGGCAAGCAAAGTAAAAAAAGTTCATCTTCATCTACAGTACCTTGAGGTTTTAAGATGAGGTGTGACAAAGCTGATGAAATGATTTTTTTGTTTAGCTTGTAGCTTTTGTACTCTTCATATTTTAGAAGCTTTAGCAGCCACTGCTTGATATTGTTGCCTATATTGGTGCTGGGTTACAGCTTATGCAGACGGGTGTAATTCTCATCTGCGTGCTGTTCTTGTGTGCAACTGACCGATTACAGTCAGTAAGGCTATTCACACATGCATTTTTTAACATGGACTGATGTTTGCAGCATGTCCTATTCTGATCCAGTTTTTCGCATGACAGTCGCCTTTTTTACAATAAGTCAATGGGTATGTGAAAATAAAAAAACAGAGCAGACACAGATTTACTTCTATGTGCACCCTGTTTGTCACATATCTTTGCTTACGCTAGAAAAAAAATTGAACCTCCTTTCATTTTTTCATGCACAAGAAAAATGGATGACACATAGAAGTAAGGGCAGTAAATGAAAAGTCTCGCAGCGCAGTGCGAGAAAAAAACGGCATCACGCTGGGATATCGCCAGTCTTTTCAATGGGGCCAGCGGCAGCAGCGCTAGCCCCATTGAAAAGATATGGAGAATGCAGCGGACTTCTGCCACAGCTGTGACAGCTGTGGCAGGAGTTTTCTTCATCCCCGCAGGGACCGATCCCCTTAAAAGCAGTGTTTGCTTGCAAGCCTTGCAGTATGATTATCAGGGAAGGGCTTGAAATATAAGCCCTTCCCTGAAAATCATCAATAAGTGTTAAAAAAAATAAGAAAAAAAAGTACTCACCTCTCTGCCGCTCAGACGCGTCCTCCGGCTGGCTCCCCGGCACTGCTGTCCAGCACTTTCAGCAACTAGTGCTTAGCTATTGGCTGAGCACTCAGCCAATTACAGATTGTGCTTAGCTATTTATTCATGAAGGAATAGCTAAACACTATCTGTAATTGGCTGAGCGCTCAGCCAATAGCAAAGCACTAGCTGCTATTGGCTGAGCCCTCAGCCAATCAGCACAGCCCTTTCAGGAGGCGGGATTTTTAAATCCCTGCCTGCTGAAAGTGCTGGACAGCAGTGCAGAGGAGTAATTTTTTTTTTTTTTTTTTTTTACATTTATTGATGACTCTTAGGGAAGGGCTTATATTTCAAGCCCTTCCCCGATAATCATACTGCAGGGCTTGCAAGCAAACACTGCTTTCAGGGGGATCGGCAGCAGTGCCGATCCCATTGAAAGCAATGGGATATCATTCTGCACTTCTGCCACAGCTGTGTGCTGCATCCCACTGGGAGTGCAACCTCAAAAACAAAGAAAAAGGCACAACTGCGCAAAGGAACATAAAACTAAGGGGAGTTCTCTCCCTATAAACCCCTAACCCGGGAGGGGGCCCTGCCTACTCGGCGGGCCGATCGCTCCGATGGGTGCAAGCCCGCACTCGTGCCTGAGCCACTGACAAGTCCCTACCCGGGAGCCCTAGCACCAAAGAAAGGAAAAACAAATAACCAAATAAAGCAGAAAAGGACTTAGCTAGAATAGAGGAGCTCCAGCCAGGATGTGTTCCTCCGTCGCTGTCCAGCGGCAACTGAAGCATTGACCAGCACAGGGGTCAATGCTAGCACAGTTTAAATAGGAGCTGAGCTAGTCAGCACCAGGTGCTGACTGACATCACTCCTGCAACTACCACACCCCTCAGCTCCAGGAGAAGCAAGGGCACACCCAAAACCTGGTCTGGCTTGCAAGCAAGGTGCAGGCCTTAGAATGGCTGAAACACTGTGACAGCTGTGACAGCTGTGGCAGAAGTCCGTGGTATTGTCCCTATGTTTTCAATGGGGCTAGCGCTGCTGCCGCTGGCCCCATTGAAAACACTGGCGATATGACGGTTCTATTTTGGCGTCTTTCTTGCACCGCGAGGCAAGAGTTTTCCATGCTCTCTATGGGACATCACCAGGCCAGAAGATCCAATTATGTCACCTGCCAAAACTTAAGTTGGATTACACCTTTAATTTTCTAGATCAAAACTTAGACAACATCAGGTAAAAATGTACAATAGACGCCCAAAATCAAGCCATTTTCACAAAAAGTTGCACAAACAAAAATACACTATAATTTGAATCAGGCAAAAACATACAAAAAATGTGGACAAAAAGTAGAAGTGCTGATTATAGCTTAATAAATAGGCACATAAAATAATTGTAGGAGATACTTTGTATTGCCACAAGAACCACACATGACCAAGAGAAACCCTTTCCCCAATTCTTCTAATCTAACTGTAGGATGGCTCACGAATGTTACCCTATTGAGCACCACTTGTATAGGTTTTAGAAGTTCTTGTGTAGCCTGGGTCTAATATTTTTTTCTAGTTTTTGTTATTTCTAGTTAACGCTAAAAGACGAAAAGAAATTAAAGTTGACTTAGAAAAGTTGTAGTGAGGAGAAGTGAGTGAAGGTATTAACCCTCTTTTTCTGGCAACATAAAGGGAATTCAAAGTCTTTGTTTTTGGAAACATTGAAAGGCTGAATTGAAACCTTGTGGCTCGCGAGGCAACAGAAAATTATTTCTCTTTTGCTACAGACCCAAAACAAACATTTTTACAATAATTTTCCAGTATCAAAGTCATATTTTTTTTCATGCAAGACACATGAATACTTTACACCCCTGAAATAACTTTCCCGTGCCAAGCCTGTGCAATGTATATATTTTAACACCTTTGATAATAATTTAAAAAGTGCACGTCTCTAACAGTTTTCTCAGCTTTCATTCAAAAACATTGTCACGTCGATGCTACTATTTTGCTTTCATATTGTTACCAATCTGTGTTTAATTCTCCTTGCCAGCTTGACATTTCAACCTTCTTCATACATTCGCTCTTTAGTTGACTTGATCAAAAAATTAGGCTTTTAAGTTCTCAGAAAGGGATAAAAAACTCCCCAAAAAACACAGTAACACAATATGAAAGGGAAATCGATACGATCTTCTGAAAAGCATAATAGTAAAATACTAAAAAAAAAAAAAAAAAAAATTAAAGACCGGTCACCCAGAAGACATCTGCTAGATAGAAAAATAAATAATATATACTGGAAGAGAATCAGATAGCTCATAAATGTCGACCTTCTACCGAGAAGAATTTGGTTTCTTCACATTTTTGCTGTCACTCCGGTTGAAGAAGAACTATCATTTTAACCAAGGTTTGGTTACCGCATCTGGAACGAATTGTAGAAGGGGAGAGGAGAGAGAGAGAGAGAGTGAGAGGGAGATGGCTTAGAGAAAGAAACATAACCTTAAAATAATTATTCCTTAAATCATTAATACAATGAATATGCCATGTGGACGGATCAAAAGTGAAATACGGCCCAGCTATCAATTAAACCCCTGTTGTACATCGGTGTGTTTTCTCAGCTCATTTGTAAGTCCTGCCAGCTTACATCAATTTTTTTTCCGGCCTGTGTAAACCATTCAGCACTTTTCTCTCCCAGCTACTTTCTGCAGGACTTGTCTGTTTGGTAATGGAAAGGAACATTTATGGTTGATTTTTTTTTTTTTTTTGTCGACCCTCTAGTAAAAAAAAAAGATAAAAAAATTGCTACGAAAATATAGTTAAAGGAGAAATTGCTCATTTATTTTTGTTATGATTACCAATCGTCTGTTCAGCATTTCGGGGTAATTTTAGTCAGAACAGGTAAAAGTTAAAGTCTAAGGTAATGACTTTATTTATTAAAGATCCAATGCTGCACAGGTTAAACCTGCCAAGGCCGTAGACCTTAAACGTAATTGATTGATGACTTAAAAGGTTGAGCTTTATAAGTATTTTATGTTTTTCTTCTTTTTTTTTTTCTTTTAACCTTAAACACTTATTTTACAAGATGATGGGTGGTATATATTTTTCAGAAAGCACTTTACCTCACAGCTTGCTGGAGTTTTTAATGGACCAACACAGATGTTTTTCTTCACTCGCTTAACTCGCAGGAAAACAATGTGGCAAAAACAGACAGGGTTTTGCAAAGGGAATACGACTCGATTTGTTATGAGCTGCATATGGGTTTGATATTGTGTTTATAAATAGATGTTTTCCCGGTATCTGGTGAAAAATCTGGGGTTATTGTATGTGCAACAGGAAACCGAGAGGAGAAGAAAGGGGTGTGAGATGCGCCTACTGCCATGCCTACCTTCCTGGAAAGTCCACATAGTTATCTGGTGGATTTGTTTTGAAAGAAAGCAGGCTTTTAACATGATCACCCTATACACAATGGGACCCGGCCATGTTTACTGGTTAGTGTTGAAAACTTGTGAAAAGTTCACTTCGGTTCATTCGCCAAAATTAGGCAAAAGGTTTAGTTCGGTCCAAACCGGAATTTCCCCAATATCCCTGAAACTGGTATATAAAATGGTCTAAGAGCCATAAACATCCTTCTCCTCCTCCAATGTGACTATTTCCTTGTAGAACTGGGTTCAAATCTGACCAACGACAACATCTGCATTGACTTTGTATGAATGCTTGTAGAAAACCACACAAACAACCATGAAAATGTTATCCTTAGTCAGATTGGAGCCTATGACTCCAGTGCTGCAAGGCAACTGCTGAGTGAACCACCACCTTTTTCGAGTGGGTTTGGATGGAACAAATGGCCTAAAGTTCAGATTCGCTCTGAACCAAATTTTGAGCAAAGTTTAAACCGAAACAGGGTTCAACAGGTTTGGTTCACTCAACACTAATACTGGTCTTGCAATAATGCAAGAGAATATTTCCCAATATGTGTATGCAATAACAGGGGAGCACTAATTACACTGCTTTTCATAAAGTATGCATAAAAGATGTTGCTATGATGCTAGATGTAGCCACAAGAACAAGTATGGTGGTTTTTCCACTTCCATGTTTGTCTATGACCCTTGCACCGATTCCTCACCGCCTAACTAACCTTTACTAACATTAAAGTTTATTTGGAGAAGAAAGTCCAGGCAAACCTTTGCCACCTAAAAGCCATGCGAATAGGACCCACAATTTCAGAGCACCATCTCTCCAAGGGCCCCATAAGTTGTCTCTACAGTACAACTACCCTTCTTCCGAGACTAGCCAGTACACTGTTTTTTTTAAATGACCCTTAACCCCTTGAGTGGCAGGTTTCCTACCACCCTGTCGTGCCCACCAGGGCAGGTTTTTTAAAATGGTCTAATCATTGAATTTCAACTAGTTTTGCAGTTGCGTCTCAAGAGCCATAACTTTTTCATTTTTCCATTGACATGGCCATATAAGGGCTTGTTTTTTGCGGGACAAGTTGTGATTTTTTAAACAGGGGGGAGGAAAAAAAGAAATGGGGAAAAAAGAAAAAAAGGGGCCATGTCATTAAGGGGTTAAATAATGCATTAACTTCCTTCTCTGGGTCATTACGACGCATGGATACCACATGTGTGATTGTATTTTTGATTTTTTACAAAGTAAAGGGAGACAAGTGTTTTTATTTTTTTTACTTTTTAATAATTTTTTACTTTTTTTTTTTTATTATTATTATTTTTTTTTTGTCCCTTTAGGGGACTTCCACAGGGACCCATCAGGACCCCTGATCACATTCCGGGGGTCCGATGGTGACAGCCCTTTACATGCGGCAGTGACAGCCCTTTACATGCTGCAGTCACATAGACTGCAGCATGTAAAGGGTTAACACAGCAGAGATCGGAGGTTTTCTCTGATCTCTGCTATAAGAGCTGGTACCTAGCTGTCCTCTGACAGCTAACAACCAGCTTCTCCCTGCCACAGAGACCATCAGCTTGCTTCTGACAAGCGGATGGTCTCTATGGCAACTTGTAAACAAAGCAGGAGGTTGACAGCAAAGCCCTTGCTTTGTTCTCTGTGGGTCTGTGCAGGCAGAGCACACTGTCACAGCTTGTGGCATTGTGCTCTGCAGCTCCCATAGTGATACATAGCCCGGAAATCTTCCGGGCTATGTTGCTATGAGCAGTGGAGCTCGTCCCGGAAATTTTCCGGGCGTGCCACTCAAGGGGTTAATGGGTGCACAATTAATGTCAAATTACCTCCATTAACAAAAAGGGTAAACAGATATGCATATGCAAATGTCTACATAATTAGAATGATTTATCAGTTAATATCATAGGATGCCTGAATGTAGTAGGCAAAGAAATGACGCATGTGAAGATGGTGCATGTGGCACAACATGTTTAGAGCAACTTACTAAACATGTTAGAAGTGGTCGTTCAGTTGTAAACTATGTATGGCCTATCTTTAGGATAGGCCATTAATCTTAGATCAGCAGGGGCCTGCCACCCAGGACCCCTACCAATCAGCTGTTTGCCAGGCCAGTACGTTCATGCACTGAGCTGATTTCTGTGGGAAAGAGACAGCTCTGTTCCACTGCAATGGCCAAGCTTGTTATTACAGGTGAAGTTCCCATTCACTTCAGTGGGAACTTGGCTTGCAATACTAAGCCTGGCCACTGAAGTGGTAGTAGAGCTGTTTGCTTACTGTAGAAATCCCCTCGATGCATTAGCATACTGGCCCAGTAAACAGTTGATCATCAGGGATTCATGATGACAGACCCTTTCCAATCTACTATTGATGGTCTATCCTGCACATAGGCCATGGACAGTTTACAATTGGACAACCCTTTTAAATACTTTGGTCTTCATTACATCACCTCATGTTTGTAGCACTTATACCCAACCTTTTTATCAATAAATGGTAAATATTTATTTAATTTGATCCATTTTATGACTCTTCTTAATCATGTGCTTTGTCTACGCAGTGGAGATTTGCTAAGCCAAATGTGCCAGAATTAGCGCATAATTCGATTTAGTATGTATTTTAGACATTTTTTGCATCTTAGTAGACAGTTTTCAAAGTGTCAAAAAAGAGGGCATAGCTTAAGAACCATTTACAGAGAGCAATGATAGCTCAAAGATCGCTCCAAGGACAGTTTGAGTGACAAATTTGAGTGATCATTTTGCAAAAACTATTAAGTAGCTACTCGGCCACTTAAGAGCAATTAAGTGTGCAAATGAAGCCTTTAGCTGAATGCAGTTAATAGCTAGAGATGAGCGAGTATACTCGCTAAGGCACATTACTCGAGCAAGTAGTGCCTTAGCCGAGTATCTCCCCGCTCGTCTCTAAAGATTCGGGGGCCGGCGCCGGTGACAGGTGAGTTGCGGGGGGGAGAGAAAGAGAGAGAGATCTCCCCTCCATTCCTCCCTCCTCTTTTCCCCACCGGCCCCCAAATCTTTAGAGACAAGTGGGGAGATACTCGGCTAAGGCACTACTTGCTCGAGTAATGTGCCTTAGCAGAGTATACTCGCTCATCTCTATTAATAGCCCGAGGGCTCTTATCTGCTCTCAGTTCCTTTGTTCTCCGACGGGAAACAATGCTATCAGCTCTACCCGTGGAGAACTGCAGATAAGGCTGAATGATGATTTTTAGGTTGGCCTGAATTTAACGATCAGCTAGCAGTGCCCGAAAAGTGCACGATGGACGTGCATTTAGACGCAACGATGATCACTCAAACGATTGTTTTTTAGGGATTTTTGAGCGATGATCGCTCCTTGTAAATGGGCCTTTAGCAGAGTCTTAAAATGCGCCAAAGTATGCCAAAATTTCATCAACATTTTGGCCCAAAAAATATTAGTCTAAAATATTGTCCTAAAGTAAACCCACCAAGAGGTGGATGAGAAAAGTGTCTACAAAGATGTGCTAAATCTATGGTAGAGCATGAAACATTGTGATAAGTTTGCACCTCTTCTGCCTGCCTTGTCTAGTTCTAAGACATCTAAATTTAAAGAGACTGTGTCAGCTACTTTGAGCCTTATAAGCTAAGCCTATGGGCTCAAAGTAGCTGACTTGCTGAGTCCATGGATGTAAAATTTACGCTTACCTTCCCCGCAATCCCCCAGCGTCAGCACTCAAATCCCCACTGCAGTGCATTGAGCACTGAACTCAGAATGGGAGGATTACTTAGTATGCTGCTCAACGCACTTCAGCAGGTTTGAGTGTTGACACTGGGGGAATGGCGGGGAAGGTAAGTGTAAAACTTACATCCTCTGGCTCAATAGGTCATCTACTGTGAGCCCATAAGCTTAGTTTATGTAGCCGACATCTTCCGCTTAACACAGTAATAATAGCTTTCCCCAATGTTTAGAATTGTCATTGAGCAAAAAGTTTCTAAAACACAAAAAATTTGCTTAGTAAATCTCCCACAATGCACTTAGTAGGCATGCCATTTTTGGTCTGTACATCATACTGTACTTTTACTCTCACGGGTTAAAAATCTGTTATTAATTCTACAGATTTGAACCGTAAGCCTTGCCACAAGGATAAGATAATAGCCCAATTTGCCAGAGGGAAAAAAATGTTTCCTGACCCCCTACTGGTAATCGGACAACAGTCTACATTGTTAATACTAGTAACACTGTATATTGTGTTTCACAAGGAAACTGCCTAACCCTTTCTTAAATCTATTTGCACTTACAGCCAGTAGTAATTCCTGTGGGAGCAGATTCCATAAATTTACAGTTCACACACTGAAGTAACACTTTTGTTTTTTCGAGATTAGATCTCACTTCTTTTAGCTGCTGGGATTGACCTTGTGCTCAATCTTCGGTCAACAAATAAGTTATCACATTGGTTTTGATAGCAACCATTTGCATATTTCTATAAAGATATCAGATCTCCTCTCCATCTTCTCTTCTGGAAGATAAATACAGTGTTTCCCCGAAAATAAGACAGTGTCTTATATTAATTTTTGTTCAAAAAGGTTTAACTTTTTTACATGTATAGCAGCCTGGACACTATTTATATTGACTTTTTTAATTAACTGTTAGCAGGGCTTAATTTTGGAGTAGGGCTTATATTTCAAGCATCCTCAAAAAGCCTGAAAAATCATTTTGCATCCTCAAAAATTCTGGAAAATTATGCTATGTCTTATTTTCAGGGTATGTCTTATTTTCAGGGAAACAGGGTACTTAGAGTTTGACAATTTTTTCATAACTGAGAGCTGCTATATCCGTGCATATTTATACCTGTGGAGATGGGTGATAGTGGCCAGTAAAACCTGCTTCTCAAGGCAAAATGCAATTACAGAGTTGACTGAAACATGGCAATTCGCCCTTTTGTTCCATCTTTAAAGCTCATTTCCTACTCCGATTTAGACTCTATTCAGAGACAGAATTTAAAAAAAAATTAAATATTTCAGTTTTTTCCACCATCGATTTCAATAGAGTTTAAAAAAAAAACGCGACAGAAACGGAAAGCCTGAACAGAAGCTGAACATTAGTGTGACCTGACCCCCTAGGGTTAGGGTTAGCAATTTCTCAATTTTCATTTTTTTTTCATCCCCTGTTTTCAAGAACTATTACTTTTTTTTATATTTCTGTCGACATAACTATATGAAGGTTTGTTTTTCTGGACCAACTGTATTTTTTGTACTTTTTAATGTAGCACATCAAGTATTGAAAACTTTAAACATTTTTTAAGTGGAGTGAAATAGAAGATAACACAAGTAAGGCATTGCTTTTTCTGTTTTCACATTTTTTTTACAGTACAGCATGTCAACTTTATTCTGTAGGTAACGTTAAAGCCCCCTGGTTCAAGCACCGAGTCATGACTGATCCCTAGGGTGACATCACATCGTGATGTTTTCTTGGCAGACGGTTTTTGCAGGGTGGTTTGCCACTGCCTTCCCCAGTCATCTTTTACCCCCCAGCAAGCTGGGTACTCATTTTACCAATCTTTGAAGGATGGAAGGCTGAGTCAACCTTGAGCCAGCTACCTGAATCAAGTGGGTATTGAACCAGCAACCTTCAGGTCGTGAGCGAGAGCTTAGGACTGCATTTCTGCTGCCTTAAAACGTATTATTTCTTTAAGAAAAAAAACTATATTTTTTTGTAAAAAAAATATGCCTCTATTGCCATATTCTGAGAGCTTTTTTATTTTGCCATCAGTTGGGTTGTGTTTTGGCTTACTTTCTTGGGAGACCTGTAGTTTTTATTGGTACCATTTATGAGTACATATACATTTATGACAACTTTTTTTCAATTTTTCAGGAGATGGGGTTCTCAAAAAATGCAATTTATTATGTGTTTTTTTTTTCTTATGACATTCCTCATGTAGAATAAATAATTATACATTTTAATAGTTTGGACTTTTATGAATGCAATGATACTAATTATGTTTATTTTTTATTTATTTAGGTTTTTTATACGAGAAATGGGAAAAGGTTCTGCTTGTAATATCTTTTAATTTTTTTTCATATTTTAAAACATTTTGTTCAACTCATTTTTATGTTTTTTTAGTCCCCATGGGGAACTTGAACTTGCAACAATTTGATCATTTCAACTATATACTGCAAGACTTCAGTATTGCAGTATATAGTATTTTAGTGATAGTCTATTATGCATTACCACAGGAGGAGCTTAACAGGGCTTTGTGATCATGACAAGGAAAAAGTGAAACCAGGAGCCCTTGCAAGTAACAGGAGATGATTGAATTAGGTGCACCAACCCCCCGTGAACTGCATCTGAAAATCAAACGTGTAGGATTGGTATAAACCATACATTAAAATGAAAGGTCATCATCATGCCTGACCGTGACAGACTTGGGAGTTGGAAATATAATCAAAAGAAAATAATTCTTAATTAAGACTTGAGACTAGAGATCAGCGAACGTACTCGTTAAGGCCTTAGTCACACGGGCGTTTTTTCACGCGATTTGCGGATCGCATGACGGATGCGCATCCGCAAATCGCGTGACCGGTGCGCGCAAGTCGCCCGCAAATCGCCTGAAAATCTGCTCCTAGCCGCGTTTCATTAGAAACGGGCCGGAGCTGTCCAGCGCATTGCATTCAATGGAGACGGCAATAGAGCCGGCTCCATTTAAATCAATGCGCTGCGGGCGAGCCCGGGATGAATTGTCGGGAAGGGCTTAAATATATAAGCCCTTCCCTGCAATTCATCCTAAAATGTGTAAAAATAAAAAATATATATATACTCACCTTCTCCCGACAGCCGGAGCTCCGCGCGGCCGTCCTGCAGTGGGTGTGAAGGGGGTGTGAGTCAGACCTGCCCCCTGATTGGCTCAGCGCTGAGCCAATCAGAGGCATGCCTCACTCACACCCATTCATGAATTCATGAATGGATGTGAGTCAGACCTGCCCCTGATTGGCTCAGCGCTGAGAGGCAGCAGTCACTCACCCATTCATGAATTCATGAATGGGTGTGTGAGTGAAACCTGCCTCTGATTGGTCAGGGCTGTGACCAATCAGAGGCAGATTATTCAGCAGGAGGGGATTTTAAAGCCCCGCCGGCTGAATAGTGCCGAGAAGCAGTTCAGGAGAACTGACAGCGGCCGCGGCTGGACTCCGGCTGCAGCGGAAAGGTGAGTATACAATTTTTTTTTATTTTAACACATTTTAGGATGAATTGCAGGGAAGGGCTTATATATTTAACCCCTTCCCGACAATTAACCCCGCGCACGCCGGCAGCCCATTGCTTTCAATGGAGCGGCTGTATTGCCGGCTCCATTGAATTCAATGGGCAAACATCGTTCTTCTCTGTCACAGCTGTTACAGCTGTGGCAGAGAAGAATGATTTGTCTTCTATATGTTCTCAATGGGGTCGGCGCTGCTGCCGCCGGCCCCCTTGAGCGCATATAGAGAAGAGAACAGGAATCGCAGATCGCAGATAGGTGCGATCTGCGATTTCTGTTCTATAATTTATCAGACGAGCGCATAAAAAGCGCTCATGTGTCCGATACCATTGCAAAGCAATGGTTTTATAAAATCGCCGGACGCATGCGCAAATCGCAGCTAAAAACGCCCGTCTGACTAAGGCCTTAGGGCGACTTCGCACTCGAGCACGGCTTTTTTCGAGTAACTGACTACTCGGGCGAAAAGATTCGGGGGGCGCCGGGGAGTGGCATGGTGGAGCGAGGGGTAGCAGTGGGGAACAAGGGGGAGCTCTCTTGTGATCAGGGGGTAAAAAAAAGTGTTGAACTACAAAACTTTATTGGAAAAAAAACAGTTTGCAGTGAAGAGTGCATAAGTTTTTTCTTATAAAAACATATCAAAACGTATACCATGCATACTATTTTAAAAATGTAAACGTATGCTTAAAATGTATGCATTTTACAAGTTTTTTCCATGTACGATTCTCGCATACCTGAGGACGGCCCCTTAAAACCGAAAAATCACTGGTTCGCTTTTGTTTGGAACTCTGAAATTGAAAACAAGAAACAACGTCATTTACAGTATAAATATTGAAATTGTACGAGTAACACCACTGCCCCCCCCTCCTTCTCCGGGGCATCATAATATTGGAATGTTTACCACCAATCGCACATGAAATACTACAGTGTCACTTTAACTGGTCATAAGTGATTGTGGCCATTAAGCATGTGGCTGCCATGTGTGTGTGTGCAATCATTTATAACCTGCACCATGTGGTGAAAGTCACACAAAGTGCCACATGTGAGGAGGAAGCCATGTGGAGACTATGCTTCTGTCAACAGTGAAAGAGGATTCAGTAAACATCCAGTTACATAAGACTACAAATAGTGTAATGTCATTCCGAAGTACGATTGAATGATATCTATCTATCTATCTATCTTGTCCTCTTACTAATTTTGCACTTTCTGATTTATCTACAGTCCAAATAAATTTTTAGCTCACAGAGCATTGCCTAGGCTAGATGCAATTGTATCCACTCCTCAGCCAATAGCAGAACTAGCTATGTACAGTGTATCCGTCTGATGTCCAGGAGGTTTAGCTCTCAGAGTATTGACTAGACTTGATACAGTTGTATCAATCTGGTGTTCTGGATATTTAGCTCACAGAGTATTGTCTAGACTGGATACAGTAATATCAACCTCTCAGCCAATAGTAGGACTAGCTATGTATAGTTCATTAGTCTGGTGTCCAGAATGTTTAACTCACAGATCATTTCCCAAACTAGATACAACTGTATTCACTTCTCAGCAGATAGCAGGACAAGCTATGTGCATTACATTAGTTTGGTGTCCAGGATATTTAGCTCACAGAGCATTGTCTAGACTGAACACAATTGTATCCACTTCTCAGCAGAGAACAAGTCTAGCTCTGTACAGTGTATCAATCTGGTGTCCAGGATTTTAAGGCTGCTTTTTCATGTGTGTCGAGGGTTTCGCTTTCCTGCTCCGTTATGGGAGGAGGAAAAGGGAATTCCCTGACCGAACTGATCCGTCTTATGATGTAACCAAACAGTGGCTTACGGACCCCATTGACTAATCAGTTTCCATTCAACTAACCGACATTTTACTGGGCGAAAAAATCCTGCATACAGAACTATTTCTTCCGGTACTTTGTGCCGAATCTACAACGAAATCTCCAAATGGAGATTCCAACACAGATCTGGAGACAGCCTAACTCACAGAGCATTGCCTAGACTGGATATAATTGTATTCACTTCTTAGCTGAAAGCAGATCTAGCTACTGAATGTACAGGTTTGCAGTCTGTCAATGTAAACAAGTGTGTTTGTATTCACTGGCAGCAAACGAATAGCCTAAGGAATGAAACATAAGGTATCTAGGAATGTTATATAAGTTTTAGTTTATATATGGAATAAATTGCATTTACATAAAACCGGAAAACACCTTGAAATTATGAAGTGATTTTCTGAGACTTAAAGATGAACAAAAAAAATGTTCTGAAAACTTCCTATTAACTCTTTCTAATCCACTGTCTGTCGTCTGAAGACATTATGATTTAAGCCTGTACAGCTCTGATGTTGGAAGATGTCCGTCGGGGTTCTCTTACTGTATATTGCCAGCCTCTCTGCTGTTGGAGCCTATCCAACGTGTCACCTCATGCAGTACTGGCTTTAGCCAGCATATAGCGCTGTTGTATAATGGCAGAAAAAGAGTAAGCCCCCTAGGAAAACCAAGATACAAATTGGATTGGAAAGGGTTAAGTAGAGATAATCCTAAAGTATTTCTTGGATTTTTTTTTTACAGGTAACATTTTTCATGGTGAACTTCACTTACTTCTGTTTGGCACTTCAGCTTTATGGATATGTCAGGAAATCAGAAAGCACTTCCCACATTGCCTTGCAGTGAACCTTTGGTTTGCCCTCAACCTGTCCACTACACCTTCTTTTTCCCAAAGTACCCGCCCACTACACCTTTTTTGCTAAGTACTCACTACACCTCCTAGCCTAGATCCTGTATTACCCAACCACTACATGGTGCATACATTGGAGTTAATGTGGAGGAAGCACTGTAGCTCATGAAAATAGCACAGCTCTTCTTCCACCACCATTAGAATCAAAATATAGAAAAAAAGGGAAAAAACATAGCATGTGACCATACTTACTGATATGATGGTATGTGGATATATACAAGGGAGGTGAAAACACTACTCCCCAGCAACATGCAGACCAGGCAAAATACATATGGAAGAGCCAGACCAGGTTCAAAATACTGATGAACAGCCAATCATGCCTACCACACATTGGCGTGGTGGCTCCTTAGTACTACATTTGCATATACATATGGCATGTTAAAGGGGTTGTCCCGCGAAAGCAAGTGGGGTTCAACACTTCTGTATGGCCATATTAATGCACTTTGTAATGTACATCGTGCATTAAATATGAGCCATACAGAAGTTATTCACTTACCTGTTCCGTTGCTGGCGTCCCCGTCTCCATGGTGCCGTCTAATTTCAGCGTCTAATCGCCCGATTAGACGCGCTTGCGCAGTCCGGTCTTCTCCCTGGTGAATGGGGCCGCTCGTGCCGGAGAGCTGGTCCTCGTAGCTCCGCCCCGTCACGTGTGTCGATTCCAGCCAATCAGGAGGCTGGAATCGGCAATGGACCGCACAGAGCCCACGGTGCACCATGGGAGAAGACCCGCGGTGCATCGTGGGTGAAGATCCCGGCGGCCATCTTAGTAAGGTAAGGAAGAGGTCGCCGCAGCGCGGGGATTCGGGTAAGTACTAAACGTTTTGTTTTTTTTAACACATGCATTGGGTTTGTCTTGCGCCGAACGGGGGGCCTATTGAAAAAAAAAAAAAACCCGTTGCGGCGCGGGACAACCCCTTTAAGGGTGTCAACCACACAAGTACATGTAGTGTACCACACAGGCTTACAACCTATAAGTGATGCCACTATTTGATCTGGCGGGCTACCTGCACTTTACAAGTGACCCACAATAGTGGAGACACCCTGGGCTCCCCCAGTATTTATAAGACAGATGACTTACTGCAAAAGGTACAAAAAATACAAGGCACTAGTCGATATTTTGGCCAAAATACGCAGGCTGACAAGTCCATGTAACAGGTCATTGTCAGGTGCGAATATTTATGTAAATGTACTTGTATAATGAAATAATGAATGGGTGTGAGTGAGAGCTGCCTCTGATTGGTCAGGCTGTGACCAATCAGAGGCAGTTCATTCAGCAGGCGGGGATTTTAAATCCCCGGCTGCTGAATACTACAGAGAGCAGTTCAGGAGAACTGCCGGCCGGCCGCGCTGAACTCCGTCTGCCGGGACAAGGTGAGTATATATATATATATATTTATTTTTTTTTACACATTTCTGGATGAATTGCAGGGAAGGGCTTATATATTTTAGCCCTTCCCGACAATTCATCGCGAGATCGCCCGCAGTGCATTGCTTTCAATGGAGCCGGCTGTATTGCCGACTCCATTGAATTCAATGCGCTGGACAGCTCCGGCCCGTTTCTATTGAAACGCGGCTAGGAGCAGTTTTTTCGGGCGATTTTTCGGCCCCGGTCACGCGATTTGCGGATGCGCATTCGTCATGTGATCCGCAAATCGCGACAAAAAACGCCCGTGTGACTAAGGCCTAAGTGACAGAAATGTGTTGCAGATGATACTTTCCTATGCTTCAACCAAGAGGTTTTGTGGTCTGTTCAATAGTAGCTTTTAGAAATGTCCCCTACGACTTCACGTTTTATGATGGAGAACACATATCATATCGGATATAGAACTTTAGAGCCATACTTATGCTTCCTGCACACTGATGAGTTTAAAAGGCTGCCAGAGGCAAGAGTTCACAGAATTATAATTATTTTTTGTCTTTATAACAATTAGTTTTTTAAATGAACCCTGTCATCAATTTTTACAGATCTTTAGTATGGCTCCCATAGAGATGTATAGGCCTATACTGTACATATATGTAGATCAGAGTTAATATGGAGGTTTTTTATGGGACACGGCAAACATAATTATCAGCTGTTGCACTACAGAAGTATTCTCTCCCTGCTTCAGGAGGAGAATATGGTTTACTATATGGGCAGTACATTGAATGAACACTGCATTAGGAATGCCTACTGAATAAAGGGTTGGTCCCCCTTTTTGGGCAATCATGGCTTTCAGATGTTGGGGAACAGATTCCACAAGGTGTAGAACCAGATGTGTAACTTGAAGCTCCTGGGCCCCAATGCAAAACCTGGAACGGGGCCCCCACTATAATGCTTTATTCATAGTACTGGGCTCCCTATATGGAGCCTTATGGCCCCCCAAGGCTCCTGGGCCCGGGTGCAACCGCATCCCCTGCATCCTCTATAGTTACGCCCCTCTGTAGAACATCTTCCATACTCAACTTGACCCATGACTGCTGCAGCAGCTCCATGAGTTGGTGCACATATTATGGATAAGTGAGAGCAGATTTCACAGCTCTTTTTAGCATATCCCAAGCAAGTTAAATGGGCTTACAGTCTGGTGAGTCTGGGGTCCAAGGCAATGTGGAGAATTCATTGTCATGTTCCTTCAACGACCCTCTAGTGATCCGAGCTTGATAACATGGAGCGTTGTTCTGTTGAAAGAGGGTGCGGGGGTTGGGGTAAACTTCTTGAAGATATGGGTGCAAATGGTCAGCTTACAGGTACCTGTATCGTTCACCATTCAAGGATTGTAGTATGATGACCAATGGTCCTAGGCAGAAAAATGCTCCACAGACAATGACACCACCCTCACTGGCCTGCTGAACCCTAATGGTACAGCCATCGAATTCAGCTTCAATCTGTTTATGCCAGATGTAGACCCCACTATCTGCATGGTTCAGTAGGAAATGGGACTCGTCACTTCAGATAACATTCTGCATTGTATCCAAGGTCCTTTGACATCTTTTCTGGGCCCATGCAAGGTTTTTTTTGCGATGATGCAGAGTCTTTAGCTATTGAATGTCATTCAATGCAAGGTACATCCCATGGTCATTGTGGAAATCTGTCTTATTTGTCAGTTGGTCCACTGTGGCATGCTGCTGTTGAAATACCAGATGTGCTGTTCAACACTCACCTCTAGGATCAACCACATCCTTGGCCTGCCACTGTGGGATCTTCTGTGGGATGTCTATCCATGGTTCAACTAGTCTTGGTAGACTCTTGATACTGTGGTTCAGAATCAGCTAAAAAGTGCAAATGTTTCAGAGAAAAACTGGCACCACTCCTCCAGATACCAACAATGTGTCCAGGGTAAAAGCCACTCAAGTCACCATGTTTGCCCCTAACTGCTGAATGTTGGCTTCGGCTGTGCAGAGGAGAGGTCAGCACATTGTCTGACAGCAGATTGTGATGCGGCCATCACATGGTATCATGTTACTGATCCCAAAATGTCATGAGTCTGCTGTTCCGAATGCAGAGATCGTTCAGTGTATTTGGCAGCACACAAAGTGCCCATGGCTCTAATGTTGAAGATATTCTGCCCTAGAGGTAATGTCGATACCTCTGTAGCATATATGACGGCCAGAATCCAAAATGAAATAACATCAGTAGGATATGTGAGATATAGAGGTACATTAGGGCCCTACAGACATATATGGTTGCCTGATTACAGCTCTGTATAACTCAGAAGTTGTATAGTGTTATAATATGGCTGTGAGCCATAAGGCAGCTGGCCATAGACATAATGATTAAAGCACACCTGATTTTTTAGAATAAGCCAGATCTGGATAGATGAAGAATGAGAGTATTTTTGGCTATTATATGACTTGTATTCTGCATTTTTCTCAATTTTCCCCTCTACTTGGTGTATATTTGATTTTCAATCCACTCAGGACTGGTGAGAGGAGCCTGGCTGCTGTTCTGTCTTCTATAAGTTATACATAGAGAACTGCAGCAACTCTGGTCTCTGTTTGTTTGACTCACACACACAACTTTATCGTTTAGCAGTGTACAGGTATATAAACAGCTACAGATATCTCAACATTAGCTCCAGCATCCATGTCAGTGTGAGTCTCTCCCTCCTCCTCCTCTCTGTTCTCTGCATACAGTTCAATGGGCATGATGACTCATTTCCCTGCTCTGCCATCCTAGCCTCCCTTGTCATATGAGAGCTGACAGCGGACAGCAAGGCAGGGAGCAGAGATACAGTGCATTAGAGTAATTTTTCAGCACAAAAAATTATTTTAGGTAAATATATGTATAATTTTTAATTTTTTCCTGCAGCCAGGGCTTAGATTAGGGCTTTGACAGTAGGATTTCTAAAGGTTGCATGACACCGCACCAAAATCGTGTTTTCGTGCGATGCAACAGAGAGGAAGGCTCCATAGAGAAACACGGGCTACAAGACCTTCTGAGTCGTGGCCATATCGCCAGACCTGTGAGGTTTTTCTGTTAGGATATCGCATGTTACAAAACATCCCACATGTGAATTAACCCATAGGAAAACATGGGCTTCACATACATGTGATTTGTAGAAACGCAACAAAAATCATGCGACTTTGTCACACGTGTGAAGGAGGCCTTAATCTTTCTTTTGTATTACTTTTGGATGACATTTCGGGGCTTCAGAAGCCATAAGTATTTTTTCATACAGTTACGGTCTCAACTTACAATGGTTGTCCCAGGACCAATTAATATTGTATGGGAAGGGACCGCCGTACTTCTCTATGCTTCAAACTTTTTATTAATGGTTCATGAGCAAAAATGTTTTTATCATAAAAAATATCTATATGTGTTTCTCCCTTTATCAACAACTGTTACAACTACAAAGCCAATATTAATGGTTATGATCAACTTTAGTGGAATTTCTACTTCTTCCATTACTAATATGGTCATACCTATAGTTGGTGCAAAGTTGGCAGTCTTACCCAACTCTGGTGCCTAACAGAATCCAAACTGCATATGGTAGGTGGGGACTAAGGATAAGCAAGTATACTTGCTAAAGGCAATTGCTCGAGCGAGCATTGCCTTTAGCGAGTATCTCCCCGCTCGAGACAGAAGGTTCAGGTTCCGGAGCGGGGGAACAGTGAGTAGCGGCACTCAGCAGGAGGGAGCAGGGGGGAGAGAGAGATCTCCCCTCCGTTCCGCCCCGCTCTCCCCCGCAGCTCCATGCCCGCTGCCGACACCCGAACCTTCTGCCACGAGCGGGCAGATACTCGCTAAGGGCAATGCTCGCTCGAGCAATTGCCTTTAGCGAGTATACTCGCTCATCTCTAGTGGGGACTCTTCTACAAATTTTGCATTGGAGCCTAGGAGCTACAAGTCAGACCTGAGTACAAACCACTATCATATTGCCCCTATTGGCATAGAATCAAATGTACAAGTATGAGTATAAGGCATTTTTTACTGGAATTGCTTGAATATGAATTTGTGCTTGATATCTTCATACGGTTGTAATCCGCACTCACATTTTCTAGCCACTCGTCGCGCTAATGAATAAAACAGGTGGAAGTTCCATGTCTGACAAGACTAATGCATTTAAGTAGAACAAGACCTACAATAGAAAAACAGTAATACAAATCCCAGTGGTGCATTTACTAAAATCTCCACCTGCAAAATATATGAAAACCAGGAGCAGAAGCTGGAGAGAATGAAAGGAGTCTGACCACCAAGGCCTTAGATTTATGGAGCCGCGCCCACTAATTTGGATTCCTTATTACAGCCTGTATTATGACTCTATAGTTCCATGTAACACAATGGGTGGAAGAGTGTTTTACTATAACATATTACAACAGCCAATGAGACTGCAAGACGCAAAGAAACTTGTTTTTATGGGTGGTCTAATATATTTTCTCCTGAGCAGCATAACTGCACAGAGCGGTACTCGGACCGTGGATGCATTGATTGGGGTTGTTCTATAGCAACGTACCATCACTGTTTGGAGTAGGATCAAATATCTATTGAAATAAGTATCATTTGCCAACTGAAAGAGCTTTGAACTGCATATGCTTCTTTGACTAAGGCTCAAACGTTGGAAGCAGAAACCAAAAAAAGGGCAACAGCACTCATAATATATTTACTATCAGAGGTATACATACCTATAGTCAATACCCTAACCACATTAATAATGCAAGGTTCTTGGTATATAATTTGATCAAATTACATTGGCCCATCTACCAACGTCCAGGTGACCAAGCTCTCAGATGGGTCGTAACTGGAGATGAGCGAGCACCCAAATGCTCGAGTCCGCGTTATTTAAGTTGAGCTTTTCGTAAAAGGTGAGAGCTCTACTCGAGTAACGAACCCCGTTGACTACAATGGGAGACTCGAGCATTTTTGTATGTTGGACGCCGGGTGCCGAGCTTTTTTTTTCCCCCCTAAGTTTGTCGCGCTACGTCGCGGCAGGTAGGGGCCAAAACAGGCACGTCACAGCAGGGAGGAGCTAAAAACTGGGGCGGGGTCGAACACGGCTTGATGCTCGTTTGAGTAACGAGCACCATTGAGTACGCTAATACTGGAATGAGCATCAAGCTCGGCAGAGTACGTTCGCTCAACTCTAGTCCTAACGCTAAAACCAAGTGGTATAATCTCAACCAGGGAAAGATGGGTACTAGAATTGAGCGAACATACTCTGCCGAGCTTGATGCTCGTTCGAGTAGTAGCGTACTCAATGGTGCTCGTTACTCGAACGAGCATCAAGCCGTGTTCAACCCTGCCCCAGTTTTCGGCTCCTTCCCACTGTGACATGCCTGTTTTGGCCCCGCCGCGACACAGCGCGCGTCATTGGCAGTTCTTTGTCTGGCAGGCAGGGAAGAGAGAGAGAGAGGAACCTAGGAAAAGAAAAAAAAGCTCGGCACCCGGCGTCCCACATACAAAAATGCTTGACTCTCCCATTGTAGTCAATGAGGTTCGTTAGTGTAGAGCTCTCGAATTTTACGGATAGCTTGACTCGAATAACGCGGACTCGAGCATTTGGGTACTCGCTCATCTCTAATGGGTACCTACCTCTCAGAATGCTCCTCTCTTGGGACTAGGCCTATAGCTAAAAACAGGGAGGGTAGAATATCATTTATATGCTCCAGTAGGAGGGACAGAAGGTAAACGGGCGGCAGGTGTGCACAACCAGGTGAAGGCAGCCAAAACTTCACAATATTTGTAGTAAAATGGATAAACTAGGTCAGAACTTCCCAATAGAAATCTATAGGTGAACATTAAACCACGGCTGCAACATACAATATAAGCAGAAACCAAAAAACGGCAGCAGCACTCATAATACATTTACTATCAGAGGTATACATACCTATAATCAATACTCCAACCACATTAAATAATGCAAGGTTATTGGTATATAATTTGATATATTTCAAGCCCTTCCCCGAAAATCACTGTGGGGGTTGCCTGTATTCCATTGTTTTCACTGCAGTAGAGCCGGCCCCATTGAAAGAAATGGGCACGGAGCTTCGGTCAAGCGCATTCTTAACATGCACGGAGCGTTTTTTTTATTTTTGTGCACATAAGTGTCCAAAAACCAACACTCGCCTGACTGAGCCCTAAGGCCTCATTCAGATGAGCATTTTTTTTTGCGCACAAATAGCCGCGCAAAAAGATTGCGTCTACTAGAACCAATAGTTTCCTATTGAAGCGTCCACATGATCAATTTTTAGGCGCGCAAAATACTCATGCAGGACATGCATGGCTACAATACTCGCATCTCAGGGTGCCTACCCACTTGCGATTTTTTTTCCTGCGATGTTTTGCGTTTTTTCTCAAGAGCAATTAGTATAGAATGTGTTCTTGTCCATCTGGGGTTTTTTTTTTCGTTTCGTGGGGTTTTTTCACATAGGAACTGTCAGTTGCATATGTCTCCTTATTTTTCTCTTAATGCACCCATGATTGTCAATGGAGGGCTGCAAAAAACGCCGCGAAAAATGCGCAACAAAATGCCACGGAAAACGTGCAAAAACGCCACGTTTTTCACGCGCGAAAATCGGCAACGTAAGTGGGTAGGCATCCTCAGGTGTGTGCTGCGTGAAAAGATAGGACCTGACCTATCTTTGGTGCATGTTGCGCTGGAGTTCACGTTGACTCCTATGGGAGCTGGATTAACCCTTTCCAATCCACTGTCTGATGTCTTAAGACATTATGATTTAAGGCTGTACAGCTCCGATGTTGGAAGACGTCCGCCAAGGTTCTCTTACTGTATATTGCCAGCCTCTCTGCTGTTAGAGCCTATCCAATGTGTCACCCCATGCAGTACTGGCTTTAGCCAGCAGATAGCGCCATTGTATAACACCAGAAAAAGAGTAAGCCCCCTAGGAAAACCAGGATAAAAAATTGGATTGGAAAGGGTTATCATGCACCATGGATCGTGTGAACGAGCAAATTATGCGTGAATGTAGATCACGCCTTTAGCTTCATTGACGCAATTTTTCCACTTATGAGCAGCGTTGTTTTTGCGCCGCTATTTATGCGCTCGTCTGAATGAAGCCAAAGCTAGTGATTTTCAATGCCTTGCTCTGACGTAAGTACATACAACATGTTTCAGGTCAACATTTCTCTGCAGAGTAAGAGAAAAGATCTTGTATATTTTCCTAAGTAGACATAACACCGGGATGAAAAGGACTAAGAGCCGAACATGCTGGAAGGCCAAGCTTATATATAACACATTCCTAGACATGGTGTGTTTGAGACAAGTGACAGGTCTTTCACTTTTTTCCTCTGTTTAGACATTAATGCGTTGAGTGAAAATGTCAGATTTTCAATTAAACAAAACACTGAGCCGGCCGACACACGGCGAAGAATTCAAACAAGTATTAATTATTTGTCTCCTCTCCCTGACACGTTCTGAAAGTTAATAAACTCAGGCAGATTTCTATTGACATCGTCTCAAGTTTAGCGGAATCCGCTGCAGACCTTCTATTTCATGAATGTGCCAACGTCCAGTCGCCAACCTGGTTGTAAGCCAAGCTTTCACCTAGTCAGTCCGAGTGCCGGTGACGGTATAGGGGCCCCGACTAGGCCTCTACGGCCTTTATTAATGGTCTGTTGACTTAAACAATCCATGGAGGACAAAGTGATCTCAGGGTGATTTATGTGGACAAATACCAAATGTTATTGTTCGGGTAAGACACATTAGGGGGGTGGTCACTGCTTAATTCATTAGCTGTCCAGTCAACTAATGGAATGTCAGACAAGAAAATATCAATTAGTCAATGTAAGGGCGGACACCCACTGGTGATATTTTCTATCTTGCTCTGCGAGAGCAAGTGAAAAACACTCACCTCGCAGTGCAAGAAAGACTCCGGAATGAGACCAGGATATCGCCAGTCTTTTCAATGGGGCCAGCGGCAGCAGCGCTAGCCCCATTGAAAAGATATGGAGAATACTGCAGACTTCTGCCACAGCTGTCTCAGCTGTGACAGCTGTGGCAGAAGTGCAGCATGCTATCCCATTGCTTTCAATGGGATCGGCGCTGTTGCCGGTCCCATTGAAAGCAGTGGTTTTTGGCAAACTCTGCAGTATGATTTTCGGGGAAGGGCTTGAAATATAAGCCCTTCCCTGAAAATCATCAATAAGTGGTTAAAAAAGTTTTTAAAAAAAGTACTCACTCTCCTCCGTCTGGCTCCACTACACTGCTATCCAGCACTTTCAGCAGGCGGAGATTTAAAAATAAATGAATAGCTAAGCACTATCTGTAATTGGCTGAGCGCTCAGCCAATAGCTAGGCACTAGCTGTTATTGGCTGAGCACTCAGCCAATCAGCACAGCGCTTTCAGGAGGCGGGGGGCCTTCCCTGAAAATCATACCACAGGGTTTGCCAAAAACCACTGCTTTCAATGGGACCGGCAGCAGCAATGGGATATCATGGGATAGCATGCTGCACTTCTGCCACAGCTGTCATGGTCCACGGTATTCTCCATATCTTTTCAATGGGGCTAGCGCTGTTCCCGCTGGCCCCATTGAAAAGACTGGCGATATCCCAGCGTCATCCCATTTTTTTTCTCGCACTGCGAGGCAAGAGTTTTCACTTGCTCTCGCAGCGCACTGGAGAAAAAAACACCAGTGGGTATCCGCCCTAACAGTCATAACAGGAGTGTAGCTATAGAGGGAGGAAGAAGTAGAAATCCAACTGGGCTATGGCGCCTGATGGGCACAAAGGGGCATCTGCCATATAAGAAGACACCAGTGTTATATGAGGTGCATTCAAGTTGTAAGGTCTTCTAATTAAAAAAATTATTTACCCCAGAAAGCCGAAGGTATTGGCAATTCTCAGCATGACCTACCTCTTGACATACACACTGTTCACAACATCAATGCCATGATTGCATGGCTGCCGTGAATGCTTCTTTAGGGGTCTGTTTTGCCCACTGGAAAATCACTGATGCGAGAGCAGCATGACTGGAGAACGTGTGACTACGGAGAGTGGCCTTCTGAAAAATAGCATCCACGTCTCATCCATTGTGTGTTACCATGAGGCCGGTCAGGGACCACGGGTGGCAGGGGCTCGGTTTGCCGCGGCGTTCTGGGATGGTGTCTTGCCCACGTTCGGGTCGGCGAGCGTCGCAGCCGTGCTTTGGTGTGCGGGCGCAGAGTGTGGCACGCACACTTTACCTCTGTGAGTTATAGTGGCTGGCTGAGAGCTCCAATCAGCCGGCCTGATTGGTCTCCGCCCAAGGGGCGGAAACTTTTGAATATAGTCTGGCAGCTGCTGATAGCAGTTGCCAGTTATTGGTTCCGTTCCCTGTCCTATCTGCCTAGCCTGTCGGTACTAGTAAGTTGTCATCTGCATAGGTACGGCGGTACCTTCCTGTCCTGCCACTAGGCAGCATAGGGTCAGTGTTGGTGGCCTGGACCTGTCCACCTTTGGGGCTACCTCCAGGAAAGGACATTGGCGTCGGTGAGGGTCGGGGAGTCCCGCGCCCTGTGTACCTGTGCACACTACTAGTACTGTAACATTGTGACAATTGACAAAATGAAGGCACCATTGATGCCGTCATCACATGTCAAGATAGCCTGACACATTGCCATGCACTTAAGGCCCTTGTACACGCAATGATTATCGCTCAAAATTCGCTCAAAAGCCATCTTTTAATCGATAATCATTGTGTGTAAATGTGCGCCCATCATGCACTTACTGTGCACGTTTTGTCCATCATTGACTTCAGGTCAGCATGAAATCCATCATCCCTGATAAGAGGGACCGTACTCTAAGTTCTCCGTGGTCAGCGCTGACAAGATTCCTTCAGCTCCTGTCCTGCTAGAGAACAATAGTGATGTATTTAGAGAACAGAACACCCGCTGTTCTCTAAATACATGCAAATAAAGTACTGAAAGGATGATAAGCCCATTAGCACCCATGCAAAATGATCGCTTAAAACTGTCTGTTTCTGACAAATTTTGAGAAATCATCTATGTGTGTAAATGCACCTTTAGCCTTGGGATCATTGGTCAATATTCGCAACACTTACCTGGAGGAAACTTTTCATATCTTCAGTTCTTCACACAGAATGGTGTGCACAAATGCTATGGAAGTGACAACTTTTAGGGCAGACTTTTCCATAATCAGTGGCCCTCCATAACCACTTGCTCCACTTGTACAATCATGTTGTCGGACCGGCTGGTGCATGGCTGAGGCTCCTTTGGTTCATTCTCCCATGATTTTCAGTCTTCTTTGAACTATTGCACATTTTTCACGTCCATGACATCTTTACCACATCTCTCGCTCAACTGACGATGAATGCTGATGGGTGACATTCCACGCAAGAGCAGAAAACGGATGATTACACTCTGTTATTGGAACATGAACATCCCCATTTTAAGTATTGGAAATGCTTCTAATTCCAGCTGTTGTTACGTGGGTTCTGTGCGCTGGATGATGCTGCGATTTGTATAACTCATCCCAGAAGAATGCCCTCATCATCTAAAATGTGTCCCATGTTTCTATCTGCTCCTATTCCCAATAAAAAATGGAGGGGACTTTAGAACTTGAATTCACCTCGTAGTTGGCTTATGATACGTAGGGAGTAGAGATGAGCGAGCACGCTCGGATAAGTCAGTTACTCGAGTGAGCCTCGCTTTTCTCGAGTAACAGCATTCTTTTCTGAGCATGCTCAGGGGGGCGGGAGGGCGGCACCTGAGGTTCAAGCTCTTTTCAAACTGTATACTTAGCAAACTTCAACCTGAATTCTACTGGTTCAGTTCACTCCTCTCTAACCAGGAACCTAGGCAGGGGGAATCAGTGCCAGTTTGTGAACTAGTCATTCTGCTTTGGCTGAGATATTTGGATGCGAGGATAATGGAAGGCTACTTGTTGATGGTTTCCAGCCAAAAACAGAGTGTAAAAAGTAACTAATAACTGGTAATGCAGAAAAATCGCCAATATTCCATAATTTGCATGTACTTACCAACCAACTATTTGGGATGCTTCAGATGGCACGACTCCATCTTCATGTATATTAACTAATTCAATAGTTTTTTTTGCAAAAAAGTAAAAAACATTTTAATGCCAAAGAGGACTATATGGGCATTGTGTGGCGCTACATGTCGATGTGCTCATTAAATAAATGTGTATCTTACAACAGAAATTCAAGTAAAGTCCTCACGTGAGAAAAAGGTGGAGGTCACTCATCGTACGATCACATGTTCCGAGGTCCCTACTTGATCATAATGATCTCTAACATGGATTAAGCTGCAGTGTTCAAAAAAGGATTAAAAATAAATTAGCGAACTGCTCTTATCAAAATGTTGGGGCGTTTTCAATGGCGCTGGTCCCTATTGTCCACTTTCTTTTTTTTTTTTTTTGTTTCCGAATAAATAACCTTCCATTACTTGGTCTTAGAGAGCGTTCTTCATGCCAAGCCCCATTTTTATAGATAATACACAGCTGCTATAGGTGGTCTGATACATCAAACACAAAAGTAGGTTCTATAGGCAAGATTGATCCATTACGGACCTCATTTGCCTTTCAGAATAATGTTTGGGACCCAGTTCTCAGGCACTTACAATTTTAGTACTTGAACTCCACCGAAGGGACCATCACTTGACTGACATTTCCACCTCTAGTCTCTATACCAACCTCTGTGTTTCCACCAAACCCATTGTAGGCAGACATTGTACCTTTATAAAGCAAAGTGTTGGGAGAAGCTTTGTTTGGTTGAAGGACTCTGCAATTACAGACATCATTGCATACCATCCCATCTAAAAAACCTCCCGGTTCTTCTCCTTATCATAAGAGCCCATTCAGGGAGAAATTATACCAGACTTCAACTAGGGTGAAAGAGACCTTGTGTTTCCAAGCAAATTGAATGCTATAGCCACAAAAGGTGAGAACCGCGGTGGAAGCCTCTTCTGCTGCCATTGTAAGCCGCTTCGACCAACCAGCAGACATCTATTGAAATCAGGTGGTCGTATTCCTTGCAAACAAAAAAGTTCAATCATGTAGTGGTCAACAGAGTTACCCTATCCTCCATGAGCTTTTGTTGCAGGAAAAAAGCCCTAAAATAACCACTTGGAGATGTTAAACCAAGGCATACTATTATAATATGAAAGTAGGGGTCTTGGATATCCTGTGTCTTCACTGCAATCATTGTCCTCAATTAGATCATTTGGGTGGCTGGCGAATTACGGTCCACTGAAGGGTTTATTTCGGATCATAAAAAATAATGCATAAACATGCAGTCATTGGAGCATGACGATTGTTCCCACAGCGTTATCTAGAAAGGAAGAATATATAGGCTCCAGAGTGTTCTACTACAAAATGACGCATGATAGTGATAGAATGACTCCAAATCCAAAAAAGAGTATTTTTTTGTCAAAGTGGACATTATTTTTTTAATCATTTTTTTATCATTTTAATGGACTTCAGGAGCAAACATGGAGCCCTATTTACAAGCGGATGCTTAGAATAATGAACCGGGTACGGGGAGAGAGAAGCACCTGATGCCGTCCATTGAGGCGAGAGTGAATTGTGTACATAAATATGCTCTTATTAATAAAAATCCATTAAGGGAGTGATTCGACTTTCCCTATGACCTTGCAGTAGACATAGTTGTAAAGAGAAGAATGTCCTGTATGTAACATTGTGTATTCTTGTACAATGCCGAGCACATTTAAGGTCAATGGTGGAGAACTGACCAGAATATTGAGTCTCAACACATAGAATATAAAATCCCTGACTGACGGCTGGTAGGGTCCTTTTATCCCTATTATATTGCACTGGAAAATGTAAGAAAGTGAAAATCCTCCATAAAGCATTTAAAAGTGCATCAATGTAACAAAAATATAAACCACAACATTCTGGCAATAATACAAGCCATATGATATATTATTGTAATTAGCAATCTATAATTTATACATCATGTCCAACACACTCCCATACTATACGGTATATAAACTGTGTATATATATATATATAACACAGGCATACAACGGTTACAAAACTGTAAATTTCAGAGTTAAGGGTAATGTATCATCCGAATATGACCTTTTTAAAGAATTTTTTGTGTTTTTTTTAATTTTATATATTTATGTTTTTTATATTTTTGATGTCACAGTCTAGATTTTTAAGAAATTCTAAAATCCTGCATTTTTCACACTGACTACTAAGCCTTATGATAGTCTGACACTTCCTATTCTGTAGAGAAAACGTCTCAGTAATCATCACATCGACATCATAGATGGGATAACAATGAAAGGTAACTCCTATACATAGATAATACAAAATCCATCATTCACGATAGAATGTCACAGTTCACCACCTCCCCCATCCTGCACAAATCATAGAGCATGCCCACAACACCCATAAAAGTTAGTGGTTCAGATAGGCTGAGGGGCTAGCCAATCACAGGCAGCTCTCCCCTGTCATTCACTCAGCGAGAGCTGCCTGTGATTGGCTGAGGTGCTCAGCCAATCAAAGCGGCTCCTTCAGCAGGCAGGGATTTTAATTCCCCGCCTGCTCAAAGAACTTCATTGCAGAGTTGGGGACAGCGCAGACAGGATGTGGCTGAGCCCCGGCAGCTGAAGAAAGGTGAGTATGTGTTTTCTTTTTTACAGTGGATTGCCTTGTTTTTCAGGGTAGGGCTTCTATTTAAAGCCCTTCCCTGAAAAACAATTACAGGGTGGCGGCAGCTGGATCCTCTATCGCAGCTATCATCTGTGACAGGTGCAGCAGGGAATTCTTTATTACCTGCGGGAATGAAGATTTTCTTTGCTGCATCTGTCACATTTGTGACAGGTGCAGCAGGGAATTCTTTATTCCCTGCAGGGGACATGGCAGCAGCGGAGAGGTAAGTATATATATTCTTATCTATTTATTTATTTAATTTTTTTACACTAAAAATGATTATTTTCAGGGAAGAGCTTATACTTAAAGCTCTTCCCTGAAAGTCACTTCAGGGGTGCCGGCAGTTCATTGCCTTCAGTGGAGCCGCTGGCAGCAGCCGTGGCTCCATTGAAGCCAATGTGTGCATTCCCTATGGTGCACGCATGCCCTATCTTTACAAGCACACGCCTGTAAAATACGGACATGTGAACACACCATAGGAAATGCAATGGTTTTAATAGACGCATATTTTTGTGCTCGCGTATGCACGCACATAAACACGCTCATGTGAAGCCACCCTTATACTCCAGAGCTGCACTCACTATTCTGTTGGTGGAGTCACTGTGTACATACATTACTTATCCCATTCGGATCCTGAGTTACATCCTGCATTATACTGCAGAGCTGCACTCACTATTCTGCTGGTGGAGTCACTGTGCACATACATTACTTATCCTGTACTGATCCTGAGTTATATCCTGTTTTATACTCCAGAGCTGAACTCACTATGCTGCTAGTGGAGTCACTATGTGCATACATTACGTATCCTATATTATACTCCAGAGCTGTACTCTATATTCTGCAGTTGGGATCTTTGTGTACATATGTTACTTATCCTGTACTGATCCTGAGTTATATCCTACATCGTATCCCACTATTTTACTGGTGGAGTCACCATGTACATACATTACTTATCTTATATTTTACTCCAGAGCTGTACTCATTAATCTGCTGGTTGAGTTATTGTGAACATAAATTATATTACTTAACTTGTACTGATCCTGAGTTACATCCTGTATTATACTCCAGAGCTGCACTCACTATTCTGCTGGTGGAGTCACTGTGTACATACATTACTTATCCTGTACTGATCCTGAGTTACATCCTGTATTATACTCCAGAGCTGCACTCACTATTCTGCTGGTGGAGTCAGTGTACATACATTACTTATCCTGTACTGATCCAGTGTCCCAGTATGTATTAAACTCCAGAGCTGCACTCACTATTCTGCTGGTTGTCATTGTACACATTTGGCACATTCCTAACACTTTGGTACGAGTTAAATTTTTCTTCATCAGTTCACTGAACAAACCTTGGTGTAAATACTACACTTCATATACTGCAACACACCAAAACATGTTCTATGCAGACTTTGAATCAAGGAATGCTGGGAGATTTCAGCTCTGAAACATGCAGAATTGTGGCTGCAGTTTTGGACTATAATACAGCTTGTAACTGATGATGAGTACATAATGAGTATTGCTATTTATTTACCAGGTTATTCCTTTCAGTTCAGGTAGATGTACTCCATGGTGTTAGAAGGTGGACTTTAGATTTTAAGTAGTTCCAAAGGGGATCCAAAGGTGGAGCTCCAGCTTAACATTCACTAATAAAAGTGCCGAGACTTAAAATAAAGTTACTTTATCTCAGTTGGGGAAACTAGCCGTACTGCACGTACCTGTAGGAAAAATAGGCAAGTACATTTTAGGATTTCAGAATCTCGCTGTTCTAGATTTGGGAGTTCATTACAAAAGACAGCAAACCTCTTCTATGTACTCCGCAAATATTAGATATCTGCATTAATTATGATTAGAGATGAGCACATTACTCGAGCGAGTAGTGCCTTAGCCGAGTATCTCCCCGCTCGTCTCTAAAGATTCGGGGGCCGGCGCGGGTGACAGGTGAGTTGCGACGGGGAGCGGGGGAGAGAGAGATCTCCCCTCCGTTCCTCCCGGCTCTCCCCCCCCCCCCCCCCCCGCTCTCCCCCGCCGCTCCCCGCCCCCCGCCGGCCCACGAATCTTTAGAGACGAGCGGGGAGATATTCGGCTAAGGCACTACTCGCTCGAGTAATGTGCCTTAGCGAGTATACTCGCTCATCTCTAATTATGATACTTATCAAAGTCACAAAGCAATTTGCAAAGCTTAACGAGATTGTATCAGATTAGAAAAAAAACACAGCCGTTTTCTTACAACAGCAGCACCACTCCTGTCCATGGACTTTGTCAGATATTGCAGCTCAGTCCCATTCAAATGAATCAGCCTCAGCTGCAGTACTGCACACAACCCATAGACAACAGTGGCGCTGTTTCTGGAAGAAAGCCGTCATGCTTTTCTAATCTGATATAGCCCCTGTAAGAGGCAGATAGTTTTCTAGGCCTCCTGTACAGAATGCGATTGGAGAATGCCACGATCAGCTACCGTGTTTCCCCGAAAATAAGGCACCCCCTGAAAATAAGGCACCCCTGAAGTCCCAAATATAAGGCACCCCCCCGATAGTAAGGCATAGTAAAGTGTGCAGGCAAGTCAAGAGGCCTGTCCCCTGCTGCCATCCCCGTTGTCTCCTACCTCCAGATGTATAGGTAGATCTGCAGACAGTCTGCTGTTATCCTGTCCCTGCTGTGCAAGTGTGCTGTTGTGAGCTCCCCTTGCTGGCTGGAAAAGTCCATACTGTACGTTCTGTTCCTGCTGTACACGTCTGCTGTGATGAGCTCCCCCTGGTGGCCGGAAGCTGCAATACCATCCCTGCTTACAAGTGGTACAGGAACTTCTGTCTGCAGACAGGTATGTTACTTTACAGCCCTTATTTTTTTATGGCTCTGTGTGTGAGTCAGGCAACCTGTGTGTGATTCTTCAGGCTGGGTTCTCACAGAGCGTATTTCCAGCAGAAATCTCGCAGTTTGGCCACAGCGATAAACAGCGAGATTTCCGCCGGGAAAGAGCTGCTTCAAAACCCACGGCACTCAGCCGCTTGTTTTGAAGCGACCTGGCTGCACGCTTTTCCGTTTCTGTGGCCGGTGAATCCGCACCACAACACCGGCTTCTCCCTGCTTTGCCGTGACAGATTTGCTGTCCCATATGGACGAGATTTCTGAGAAATTTCGTCCACAAAGCTGGCCAATTGAGGGATTAGCGGCCACAGACGGATTTGCCGTGGCGAAATAAGACACCCCCTGAAAATAAGACGTAGTGCATATTTGGGAGCAAAAATTAATATAAGACGCGTCTTATTTTCGGGGAAACAGGGTATATCCCCCCGACTGACATGGCTCATAACAGCATATTCACCAAAAACCCCTTGTCCTGCAAGCCAGACTACAAAGGGGGGAGATATACGCAAATGTACATCAACTGGGCAAGCCGGATGTGACTGTCGCTGAGAAAATACATGTGCCATATAGGAGTGAAAAACAGGGAAAAAAAACGTTGTTACCCATTATTACCCGCCATCACCCCACCATCACCGTCCCTCATATCCAAATTAACCCATTATATCCCTACCTGAGCAGCTCTGAAAAATCGGTGTTGTTAATAAAAATCTTAACCCCTTCCTGCCACAGGACATAAATGTACGTCCTGGCAGAGGGGTACTTAATGCAACAGGACGTATATTTATGTCCTGTGGATAGCGTGAGATCAGGAGAGATCCAGCAGCGGGACAGCGGCAGCAACATCAAGGGTGCATGGGGATAGCGACCCCCCGCTGTTATCTCCTTCTCTGCCACAATCTATGTAGTTTGCGGCATGTAAAGGGTTCACAAAGGGAGTGCGTTCCCCCTGTGACGTCATTGGACTCTCGCAATGAAATCGAGGTGAGCCCGACGAGTTGCCATGGCAACAGGATGTCAGATACCGGTGTCCTGCATTGCCATTGCCTATGATCGCTATAACAAGCAATAAGGCATTGCAAGACAGAAGTGCTGCAATGCCTTATCATAGCAATCAGGTGTTATTGTACAAGTCCCCTACATAAAAAGTGTAAAAACATATATAGAAATAATGTAAAAAAAAAAGAAAAATGTTTAAAAAACCCTTTTTTTGTGCTTTTTCCCATATTAGTCTCATATTTTTTTCTTAATTAAAATCCCACATATTTGGTATCGTTGTATCCGTAACGACGCGTACAATAAATTGAACATGCGTTTTGTCCTACATGCCAAAAAGCGTAAAAAAACACTAAAAAAAACAAGGCAAAATGCTTATTCTTTTCATTTTGCCTCCCAAAAAACACAATAAAAAAGTGATCAAAAAAGCTGTAAGTACCACAAAATGGTAAAAAAAATAAAAACTACAGCTCGTCTCGCAAAAAATAAGCCCTCACGGAGCTCCGCCCATGGATAAATAAAGAAAAGTCATAGCAATTTGAATGCAGCGATTTAGAAAAAAAATTGTTTCCAAAAAAAGGGGTTTTATTGCGGAAAAGTGGAAACCCCTCCCCCCCCCCCCCAAAAAAAAAATCTAAGAATTTTGGTATTATTATAATCGTATTGTGTACAAAAAAAGTATTGTGTCATCAATGCTGCATGATTAACGCTTACAATACAGTCTATGTACCCAAAAATGTCACCAATAAAATCTATAGTTTGCTACGCAAAAAAAACAAGCCCTTATATAGTTGCTTTGATGGAAAAATAAAAAAGTTATGGCTTTTGAAAAAGGCAGTTGAAAATCCGCCTAAAATCGTTGCATCTTCAACCCCAAAATAGGCCATGTCCTTAAGGGGTTAAAGGGGCACTAACTTTTCAAACATCTTCTGTTCATCTATTAGACTGTATTAGTCTCATAATTTCTGTAATATACTTAAATTACAAAATGTTGTTGCTTTACTACTGTAAATCACCTTTGAAGTGGCTGCCACTAGGGGTCTCTCTTCCAACTTCTCTGCAATCAACTCTGTGTCACAGAGCTTCATAAATAACTAGGATACTGCCACGTTTCCATAGCAGCAGGGAGGCGGCAGGCTGACAGATCTGCAGACACTGTGATAATGATCTCCATAGTTTCTGTCTCTTCTGCTGTTATCACACATCTGTGTGTGTGTGTGTGTGTGTGTGTGTCTGTGCACACATTATAGTGAGTTTACTAACCATTTGGCCAGAATGTCTCTACATGCCCGATCGTCCTGAGAAACTACAGGGGTGGGCATTCAGATACTGCCTCCTCGTAGATTGTATGCAGTTGGGAAGTAAGGGCAAGGAATTCAGGACATGCACTACTGGCAGAATAATAGGCTTGCTACATACAACCTTCCTGTAAGTAGAATGCAAGCAGCAGAACAACATAATAATAGAGAAGACCACCTGAAAAATCAGAATTTACAGACATGAAACTGGGCGCAAACAGCAGCAAATGAGAGGTAAGGAGAACCTGGTGTATTTTAGAAAACTCAGGGATGCTTTAAATTCTGCACCAAATTCTGAAGCTGTGTACCATTTTCTTAACCCAAGATACCTCTCCACTAGAGTTGAGCGAACGTACTCTGCCGAGCTTGATGCTCGTTCGGGTATTAGCGTACTCGATGGTGCTCGTTACTCGAACGAGCATCAAATCGTGTTCGACCCCGCCCCAGCTTTGGCTCCTCCCCGCTGTGACGTGCCTGTTTTGGCCCCTCCCCGACGCAGCGCACGTCATTGGAAAATTTTTTGTCTGGCAGGAAGGGGGGGGGGGGAGAGAGAGAGAGAGAGACAAACCTAGGGGAAAAAAAACTCGGGACCCGGCGTCCCACATACAAAAATGCTCGAGTCTCCCATTGTAGTCAATGGGGTTCGTTACTCGAGTAGAGCTCTCGAATTTCATGGAAAGCTTGACTCGAATAACGCGGACCCGAGCATTTGGGTGCTCGCTCATCTCTACTCTCTACATTTAAGCCAACCATGAGGGGGCATGATGGAGAAAGTGTATTTAACATGGCTCATCAGTTGATCCAAATTTGTTATGCCATGTACTCCATTTTGTTCAATTTGTCATTTTTTCAGAATTTCACCAAATTGATGTACTTGGGGAAAGCATTAAAAAAATCTCCATCCACTGCATGCAACTTGTGTGTGGTATCTTTCCCTGACCCTTCCAGTTTAAAGGGGTGCACTAAAATGGACTTCCGATAGGTAATAAAAGTCTGGTCAAGGAAGGTCTCACCGATGAGCCCCCACTGATCCCACAAAAAGGGCCCCATGACCCACTCTGTTCATCACTGGGGGCTCACTGCATCGACCTGTAGGGATATGTAGGTTCAAAGGAGTGACAGTTGCACATGCGCTACACCACTCCATTCATTTAAATGGGGCTGATGGCCATAGCCAAGTACAAGCACTAAGATGAATATAGCGGCAATGCACATGTGCAACCGTCACTCCATTCAATCACCTCCTCACTGTGAAGGGGTGAAGTGAGACTGCAGAGAGGAGGAGAAGGGGACACGGTATCCCCATTGTTGGGATCAGCATGAGACCCCCACCTATCAGTAAGTGAGAACCCCACCAATCAGACTTTTATTACCTATCCTTTGAATAGGTGATAAAAGTCTACTTTAGTATATCCCCTTTAATAATCATACAGGAAAGGCTTATGTGATGCCCAAAGACTCCAAAAAGTTGACTGGGTTCCAACTTAAGGAATGGGGGTTAGGTTGTATCAATGTAAAACTCAACAGACTTGTGGTTGGGAGAACTGGATGAAAGCTCCTCCGGGTGCTATGATGGTGGCCATACTGATTGTCACCCAGCATTCTCAAAAACATTCAAAAAAATAGAAATATATGTTTTTGTTTTGGGAATTTTTGCTGGAAAAACTGAAGCCCTTCCTGTCTATCGCTCCGCTGCGCTGCAGCAGCTGCTTCAGGTCTGTCCTGTAGGAAAATGGACTTTTTCCCAGTTAGAGAATCGCGATGTGTGGTTCTCTCTGTGTGTGCAATGCAGCATTTGTACGTCAATCTTATCTGTAATTAGCTAGGGGTATGAAATGTCATTCCTGGCCGTGCACAAATCAATTAGACTGGGTCTCGGAGTCCTAGCCCGGTTGGAGAGCATCAAGAAGAATAGAACTTTTTGTCTTCTCGCTCAGTCTCCCATGTTGTCCACCACAGCAAAGAATATTATCTATGGAAGCATGAAAATGCAAAATAAATATCGCTCTGTAGGAATCAGCGCTCCCTTAGCCAAAACCTTCTCCAAATACAAACACTGGACGTGTGACAGCCTGATATAATGTACCGATGCTAAAGAGATTTACAGACTCTAATCGGCTCAAATTAGCCTAAGCCAAACACAAGCAACTTCATGCCAAGTATTTAGCAGCACACTGTGACAACAGCACATTACTGACAACATCACCCCATCTCTCTGCTGCGTAATGGCTCCCATTAGATACAACTTCTCCTCTATGTCTAAGTGCTCGAAAGGAGAAAAATATTTACTAGAGCAACACCGTCTAACCTCCTCGGGTGGAAAGTGTTATTTTTGGGTCCATTTCCACTGGGTTATCATGGGAGGAGAGAGTTTCTTGAGAAATATTTGAAAAAGTTGTTTTCAGACAGACACACACATCTCTATATATATAAAGCTGAAAGCCCTCACTGACTGACTGACTGACTGACTGACTGACTGACTGACTGACTCACTGACTCACTGACTGACTGACTCACTGACTCACTGACTCACTGACTGACTGACTGACTCGCCAAAAGTTCTCCAACTTCCCGATATCGTAGAAACATGAATTTTGGCACGAGCATAGATTATCCCCAAAATAGGAAAAGTAATTGGGTCCTAACTCGATTATAAAATTCTAGCGCAAAAGAATTGGCGTTGAAATTTTACGTACATAATCTAAATCTCTCACTTCCCAATGTCATATAAACTTAAAACTTGGCACGGGCATTGGATATGTCATAAATAGGAAATGTTAATAGGTCCCAACTTGATTATTCAATTCTATGCGCAAAAGAATTAGCGTCCAAATTTTAAGTACGGAATGTAATTTTCTCACATAGAAACGTGAAATTTGGCACGGGCATTGATTATGTCATAAATAGGAAAAGCTAATGGGTCCCAACTCGATTATTCAATTCTATGCGCAAAAGAATTAGTGTCCAAATTTTACGTGTGGAATGTAACTATTTCACTTTCCGGTGTCATAGAAACGTGAAATTTGGAACGAGCATTGATTATGTCATAAATAGGAAAAGTTAATAGGTCCCAACTCGATTATTCAATTCTAGCGCAAAAGAATTGGCGTCAAAATTTTACGTGCGGAAGGTAATTTTTTCACTTTCCGGTGTCATAGAAACAGGAAATTTGGCACGAGCATTGATTATGTCATAAATAGGAAAAGCTAATGGGTCCCAACTCGATTATTCAATTCTAGCGCAAAAGAATTGGCGTCAAAATTTTACGTGTGGAATGTAATTTTTTCACTTTCCGGTGTCATAGAAACGGGAAATTTGGCACGAGCATTGATTGTCATAAATAGGAAAAGCTAATGGGTCCCAACTCGATTATTCAATTTTAAGCGCAAAAGAATTAGTGTCCAAATTTTATGTACGTAATCTAATTCTCTCACTTCCTGATGTCATTTTATATGAAGGAAACGTCGCATGGTTACCTCCACGTGGTGTTTCCTGGGTAACGCAAAGAACTATGCAAAATGGTGAACATATGTTTTTCCTCAGTATCTCTAAGGTAACCACGACTTCATAAGATTTTCCGTGTGAGCACCAGATAAACACCAGTACCAAATTAACTCGGGCGAAGCCGGGTATATCAGCTAGTTATATATATATATATGTGTGTGTGTGTGTACTAGTGCAGGTAGATTAACTCCTTCATACATATATGTATGTCCTAGACATACAGGGTTAATATGGCACAGGCCCAGAAACCAAGCTAACTCAATATATGGCCGTTGTCGGCTTGTGTTTGACAGCTGACTCCAGGCTGCAACAGTCATGCAATGGCATGAACTCCGATCATAGTAACATAGTATGTAAGGCTGAATGAAGACAATGTCCATCTAGTCCAGCCTGTCTATCCTCCTGTGTTGATCCAGAGGAAGGCAAAAAACCCCAAGGCCAGAAGCCAATTAGGCCTTTTGGGGAAAAAATTCCTTCCCGACTCCCTAATGGCAATCAGACTAATCCCTGGATCAACCCCTAATAGTTCCTACCTGCCTATATACCCGGATTAACAATTAACCTAAGATTTATATCCTGTAATATCCTTCTTCTCCAGAAACACATTAAGTCCCCTTTTAAACTCCTCTATGGATTTTGCCATCACCACTTCCTCCGGTAGAGAGTTCCACAGTCTAACTGCTCTTACAGTAAAGAACCCCTTTCTGTGTTGGTGATGAAACCTACTTTCCTCTAATCGTAGCGGATGTCCTCTTGTTACCGTCGTGGTCCTGGGTGTAAACAGATCGCGGGAGAGATCCATGTGTTGTCCCCTCATGTACTTATACATGGTTATTTGGTCGCCTCTTAACCTTCTTTTTTCTAGAGTAAATAGTCCCAATTTGGATAGCCTCTCTGGGTATTCCAGTCCCGTCATTCCATGTATTAGTTTAGTTGCCCTTCTTTGAACCCCCTCAAGCACTGTAACATCCTTCCTGAGCACCAGTGACCAGAATTGTACGCAGTATTCCATGTGAGGCCTGACAAGTGCCTTATATAATGGAAGGATAATGTTCTCGTCCTGTTAACCCTTTAAATGCTTCTGACATTTACATGCCCCTATCAGTGTTCAGAGGTCCTGAACACCCCTTCCCCTTTCACACATGATGAGTTTGCAAGGTGCTATCCAGGTGTCTTGGCAGCCAGGAGCTTTCTGAAGATGCCCTGGACTGGCATACATTTCTGTCTATTAAGACCTGCCTGAAACACGTCTTAGCATGTTGCTTGTAGTAAAACTATATACTGCAATATTGAAATATTGCAGTATATGGTATAAGCTATCAAACAATCAAAAACCGTAAGGGGACTAAAAAGAAACAAACAATACATTTTTTATTACACTTATTATAGCAAAAACTAAAAGGATATTACAAATGGAATTCACCCCGTTTTCCCATATTCATAACTAGATAAGAAAAAGTAATCAAAAGTTTGTGTGTACTCCAAAATGGTGCCAACAGGAACCCTAGATTGCCCTATAAAAAATGAGCTCTCACACAACTACTGAGGAAAGATAAAGTACAGTTCTGACAGTCAGATGATGGCAGCAGAAGATAAGTTTATTTTAAAGGGGCGCTCCAATGATTTTTTAACATTCATTCACTATGTAGCTACCCCCCCCCCCCCCACTCCCAATACATATAAGTGGGCTTGTGTTACCTTGGTGAGTTATTTACTTTCTGAGACTCGTGGCCTCCTTTTCCTCAGATGGTCATGGGATCTTAGTTCTGACCAGCTCAGATCTACTTTGGGGTTATGGATGCAGTATCTAGCCAATTTCTCAGTCTGTATGATGTTATTACATGGATCTCCCACTAGGCTCTTTAGAGAGTACTTGGGCTCTCCTATCACAATTACTGATAATGATCACACGACTCCTGTCACACAGTTGTAATAGAGGAGATCACAGCTCATTCTTTTGCCTGTTTACTTATGGTCTATAGTTTATTTAGGTAAATATAGAAGTCACTAATAATTATCATTAACTTCTATAGTCACCTAAATAATTATAATTAAACAGTTCTCACGACAGGCTTAAATGGTATAGCCTCACCTAATGTAGTGCTAATGCATCATGGGATTGATTGAAAGTGAAAGTAAAAAAAACCTCTGCAATAAGACAGTGCCAGGCTGGGCTAAACGGCAAGGAAGTGCCTGGATTACACAGAGGAGACCTCCAGAGTATGGCAAGCAATCAGGTGAGAGGGGCAGGGATGGAAAAATGTATTTTCGCAAGAGTAGCCATTTATAGATATTCTAGGTTTAAAAGTAGTACAAAGTAGTAGTAGCAAAGAAATTAAATAAATAAATACATTTCATATCGTTGTAATAGCACTGACCTAAAAAGAAAGCTATCGTGTTATTTTTGCCGCAGTGTGTATGATATAAAACGTCCCTCTTCCCCTAAAGATGACGGAATAGGGTTTTTTTTCCCATTTCACTCCATTTAGAAATTATTAAAAGTTTTTCTGTATACTACATAGCATATTAAATAGAACTATTAAAAAATATAACATGTCCTGCAACAAACCAGCCCTCTGACAGCTACATCGACAAAATACAACAGTTATGATCTTCTGAAAGTGGGGAGATGAAACCAAAAAACACGTGTGAATGCAGGTCTGTGCATTGTTTTCAATGGAGCCGTGGCTGCTGCCGGCGGCTCCATTGAAGGCAATGACCTGCCGACACCCCTCAGTTGTTTTTCAGGGAAGGGCTTTACATATAAGCTCTTCCCTGAAAAAACGGAATTTTAGTGTAAAAAAAAAAAAATGCACACATTGTCTTCAATGGAGCTGCGGCTACTGCCGGCGGCTCCATTGAAAACAATGCTCTGTCGGCACTCCTGCATTCTTTTTCAGGGAAGGGCTTTATATATAAGTCCTTCCCTGAAAAAGAAAGATTTTAGTGTAAAAAAAATAAATAAATAAAAATTATACTTACCTCTCCACCGCTGCCGTGACCCCCGCCGAGATGAACACATCTGCCACATGCAGCAGATGTTTCCTTCATCCCCACTAGTTAAAAGAATTCCCTGCTGCTACATCTGCCACATCTGTGACAGATGCAGCAGAGGAATTCTTCAGTTCTCTACCGCAGCTGTCACACATGTCAGCTGCGGTAGAGGATTCTGCTGCTGGCAACCTCTTCAATTGATTTCAGGGAAGGGCTTTAAATATAAACTTCATCTTTACCTAGGTAGAAGCATGTCCCAAAGATTATAGATAGATGGTTAGATTGTGGGCCAAGGAGAAGTAGGCCGGTACCGCACTCTTATGATAGCTATGTAAAAGATAATCTGCCTTTGTAGCCCATAACAACCAATCACACCACAGCTTTCATCTCTTTTACTGCTGAGGTAAAATGAAAGCTGTGCTGTGATTGGTTGCTGTAGAAAACACTTTTATGGAAGCTGTCTGAGAGAAAATCTCTATTGCCCATAGCAACCAATCAGAGTACAGCTTTCATTTTACCTCAGCAGTATAAGAGATGAAAGCTGGGCTGTGATTGGTTGCTATGGACAACAAAGCCAGATTTTCTTTTAGACAGTTTACATAAGAGTGCGGTGCAGGGTTATTTTTCTGTAGATAGATAGATATGAGATAGATATATAGATAGATAGATAGATAGATATGAGATGGATAGACAGATAGATAGATAGATATTAGATAGATAGATAGATAGATATGAGATAGATAGATAGATAGATAGATAGGAGATAGATAGATATGAGATAGATAGATAGATAGATAGATAGGTAGATATGATATAGATAGATAGATAGATAGATAGATATGAGATAGATAGATAGATAGATAGATAGATAGATAGATAGATAGATAGATAGGTAGATATGAGATAGATAGATATGAGATAGAAGATAGATAGATAGATAGATAGATAGATAGATAGATAGATAGATAGATAGATAGATAGATAGATAGATAGATAGGAGATAGATATGAGATAGATAGATATGAGATAGAAAATAGATAGATATGAGATAGATAGATAGATAGATAGATAGATAGATATGAGATAGATAGATAGATACTATGATATAGAAGATAGATAGATAGATATGAGATAGATAGATGGATATGAGATAGAAGATAGATAGATAGATATTAGATAGATAGATATTAGATAGATAGATAGATAGATAGATAGATAGATAGATAGATAGATAGATATAGATTCATTTATTCTCCCATTATGTCAGTCACTTCAGCGCTTCGGCTTTCATCTCCAATCTATTATTGTGTCTGGTTTATGTGACAATGATGGAGGTTTCTGGTACTTTGTTTATTTGGTTGTATATATTACATAAACTGCTTCTCTTGTTTCACTTTCAGGCAGCGGCCATAGACTTTCCATAAATCTTACACAAACAATAATAAACTGAGAGCGGTGTGTGCGGCGCGGCTACCGGGGTGTGTGACACAGATAGCCGCCCGCTGGGTTCCCAGCTGATAACATATCTGCATCAAGTAGAAATATCAATCATTCTTCCGTTCTGTAAATACATGGCTCTAAACAGTGAGGAGCCATTGTACTAGTGCTAACGAGGCCCGGGGAATAATATAGAATATCTACCAGTAATTAGTCCCCACTGTCCATCCTCTGTCTTGTCAACCAGCTCTTCAATATTCTAGAAATCACACGACTTACACAGTGACACAGGTAGTTAGAAGTTTCTGGGCCCTGATACAAAGTCTGCAACAGGGCCCCCACCTGCCATTTATTATATTGGTATGTTCTTAGGTGGCAGAGGAGCCTTTGGGCCCCTTTAGACACCAGTTCCTGGGTGCTACTGCTACCCATGCACCCTCCATAGCTACAACCATGGATGCATCAATGTACTTGTCACTGTGCTACCCAACATGGTGGTGTCCATACCAGTGTAGTGGCCCCCTGGTACTCTACTTAGTACCAGGCACTTTCGCACTCATTTGGATGCCACTGTGCCAGGTACTGTAGTGCTGGAACTTCAATGCTCAAAAACACGCAGTAGCCCCTTTGATCTGCTGAATGGTGCGGGTCTCTACCAATCAATTATTAATGACATTTCCTACAAAATACCAGAAAATCCCTTTCAAGTGGGACTCCAATATGGATGACTTAGCCTTAGGATAGGTCATCAGTATCTGATTGGTGAGGGTCTGCCATTCGGGACCCCCACCAATCAGCTGTTTGAGGAGATTGGGGTGTTCGGGTGAGCATTGTGGCCTCTTCTTTGGCGGTAATGTCACATTTACTGATCATTTGGCCTGAGAATAGCTCAGTGCTATTCAAGTGAATGGGATTGAGCTTCTATGCCAGGCATCACCGCTATGAAATGTCCAGCACTGTACCTGGTACTTAAGGAAGAGGCTACAGCACTCAACCAAGCACTGTAGACTCTTCAAAAAGCTGATCGGTGAAGGATCCTGACTCCTGAGTGACAGACCCCATGATCAGATATTTATGACCGATAGTCCAAGAAAATCCCTTTAAGTATTTCAAATGATCATTCTTCTATGGACAACCACCTCCATATGGCTGTTGGCACTGCAGGGCAGCTGGGCACTTGCTGCTGGGTTTCCTTAAAGACTCCTGCTGATCACTGGGGTACTTGTAGTAGTATAGCCTGTCCGCAGCTTATTGTGAAGGGGCTCTTATACTCTTATAAAAATATAAATGCAAAAACTGGACAACACCTTTTATTTGGCAAATATAGTAATATTCCTCCAAAAACTGCCATCAACTACCAAAGTAGGCCTGCTTACTACCATTGACAGAGGGGAAATAGGCCATTCACAGTAAACAGGCAGTCGTACATAGATGAATCTTTACACATGCCCATAGTCGTTTCTATATCTGAACGAGCCAAATAACAAAGAAATTAAACGATGGAAGGCTGGGTCAACCTTGAGTCAGCTACATGAATCATGTGGTAATTGAACTCACAACCTTCAGGTCATGAGCAAGAGCCCGGGACTGCATTTCTGCTGCCTTAACACTTGTGTGTTATTAGTTAGCTTGTGTTTGCTATATAGTAGTTGTGACTTGGATACCAATCAGCCAACATTTTATCAGCAATCAATGCCGAAATCCAGGTCATTCCAAAGGGTTCACTTACTTTTTCTTGCATCTATAAATGTCACATGATAGTTTGGGGTCCCTGATGTTGTACTGTGGTGCAGGAGCTACACGCTATGCCTCCATATTTATGTCATTCCTCTTCTCTTTCCGATTGACCAACAGGCTCTTTGAAGTATCCACTGTCCACAACTCCGAAGAGCAGGATTGTAATATTCGCCAACAGTACGAAGAGCAACATTACTAACTCCAACGCTGAAATATCCTCAGGATTATCCCACCCACATTATATATCACCAATAAATAACACTAGGCAATTGGTTTCAAGGTCTTTAGGCCCATTATCCTTCTGCAAGCTGCAACAAAGCCTCTGCTACTATGAAGGTCTATAGTTTATAATCATAAATGAAAGAAACCTTTGACTTCTAGATGAAAAACCCTACAAATTCGACTCCTTTTAGGCTTTGTTATTCGTGGTTGGTGACCTTGATAGATTGCAGGCTGAGAAGAGGAAGAATTTTTCTAATGAAAAGCTGTGATGGTCACATCCTCTTGACAAAGAAAAACATATATTTTTATACAGTTATTTGGGGGGAGTCAATGTGCTTGAACACGATTGTGGTGGGAAAGTTTGTTTTCTACTAAATGTCTTCCTCTGTTTGAAGTTCTAACACCTTCTGTCCATCAAACGTTCCTCAAGGATTTTTGATCCACTGTCTGTCAATCAGCAACGCCAAGGCAGCTGACAGAAAGGGGTTTATTAGAGAAAGGAGGAGAGGCTATTAAAGCATTAAAGGGGTTGTCCCGCGAAAGCAAGTGGGTCTATACACTTCTGTATGGCCATATTAATGCACTTTGTAATATACATCGTGCATTAAATATGAGCCATACAGAAGTTATTCACTTACCTGCTCCGTTGCTGGCGTCCTCGTCTCCATGGTGCCGTCTAATTTCAGCGTCTAATCTCCCGATTAGACGCGCTTGCGCAGTCCGGTCTTCTCCCTTCTGAATGGGGCTGCTCGTGCTGGAGAGCTGCTCCTCGTAGCTCCGCCCCGTCACGTGTGCCGATTCCAGCCAATCAGGAGGCTGGAATCGGCAATGGAACGCACAGAGCCCACGGTGCACCATGGGAGAAGACCTGCGGTCCACCGTGGGTGAAGATCCCGGCGGCCATCTTCGCAAGGTAAGTAAGAAGTCACCGGAGCGCGGGGATTCGGGTAAGTACTATCCGTTTTTTTTTTTTTAAACCCCTGCATCGGGTTTGTCTCGCGCCGAACGGGGGGGCTATTGAAAAAAAAAAACCAGTTTCGGCGCGGGACAACCCCTTTAAGATAGGTGTTATGGCCATTGGTTGTGGCTGGTGGCTTCCACTGTCTGCTGTGCCTAAATGTCACGGGAATCAGCATTTCCTCCGCAGCCTGTGTAGCCTTCACTGCACCATCCCTTCTCCTGTTGTTAGCGTATCGCTTTTGTGAAACCAGGATGTTTAATACATTTTATTACTTTTTATGATTTGGGTTAATTGGGTTTTCACTTATGTTGTTACACGATTTAGTGTTGAGAGAACAAAAATAGTAGAACCTGGTTTCGGGTCAAACTTTGCTAAAAGTTCGGTTTGGCAGGAACCTGAACCATAGGCGGTTCATCTTGGTCGGACCCCGTAAAAGAAAGAGGAAGAAGAAGAGAAAGGAAAAGGGAAGAAAATGGTAGTAGAAGGAAAAATTAGGAGAAAGAAAAATTACTAGAAGGAAAAATAGAGCAAAGGAATCTTTTTCCTTCTTTATCCTCCTTTTACTTCATTAACCTTGCCTTAGCCCTTTCCAATCCACTGTCTGACCGGTGAAGACATTATGATTTAAGGCTGTACAGCTCTGATGATGGTAAGACATCCGTCGGGGTTCTCTCACTGTATATTGCCAGCCACTCTGCTGTCGGAGTCTATCCAACGTGTCACCTCATGCAGTACTGGCTTTAGCCAGCAGATAGCGCCGTTGTATAGCGGCAGAAAAAGAGTAAGCCCTCTAGGAAAACCAGGATACAAATTGGACTGGAAAGGGTTAAAGAGCTTAAAAGTATTTAGATACACTGCTGTGCAACTGCGCGCCTTTAAGGTCCGTGCTGCGAGTAATAAAGATAGAACCTGAGCTATGTTAGGGGCACAGAAGCGCAAGAGTTCCCAATGACTCCTATGGGAGCTAGAGTTTTTTAACACACAGCACGCACCTCAGTTCGTGTCAACAGACTACTTATGCGTGAAAGTAAATTGCGCACTTAGCTTCGTTCACGTGATTTTTCCACATGCGCGCTGTGGGTATTTTTGCACGCCTAGTTTTTTGCGCAGAAAATGCTCATTAGAGATAAGCGAGTACCGAAATGCTCACAAATTTGAGAGCTCTATTCGAGTAACGAACCCCATTGACTTCAATGGGAGACTCGAGTATTTTTGTATGGGACCCGCCGGGTGCCGAGGTTTTTTTTTTTTCTCTCTCTCTCTCTTTCTCTCTCGTCACAGTGGGGAGGGGCTAAAACTGGGGCGGGGTCGAACACAGCGTAGTGCTCACTCCAGTAGCGAGCACCTTCGAGTATGCTAATCATCAAGCTCAAAAGAGTATTTTCGCTCAACTCTAATGCTTATCTGACTGAGGCCTAAGAGTGCTAGGGTAAATTCACATGGGCGAGCGTGATATTGGGCCCAAAAACTCAGCTGGCCAATGTGCATGCACACCACACAGCAGGCGAGCGCCATGCAGTCTTTTAAGGTCCCATTGAAAACAATGGGCAAGGCGTTCGGAGGGAACGCTCAAACACAGAGCATGTTTTGTTCACAGAGCAGGATTAAAAGTATAATATTTTATTAAATTGGACTTTTATCTATGTACATTTTATTTTTGTTTCTTGATGCAATGATTAGGAAAAGCGTGTTTTTCATAAACTTTTAATGTTTGGGTAAAAAAGAAAAAGTCTTTCCTTTTTTTTTTACTTTTTTTTGTGCCCATTGGAACTTGCAATCGTTTGTTCCCTTATGCAGTATAATGCAATACTACGGTATTGCATTATACTGTATTTTAACAGGCTTCCTATTAAAGACATGCCACAGGCGCATCTTAATAGACAAACAGTTATAGCAGCACTGGAGGCCTTCAGAAGGCTCCAGGCTGCCATGACACCTGGAGAGCATAAAATCTTAATTGAACTGGAAATTTAAATGCAGCTGAATACAGATAACCTCATTTAAAGTGTTAACAGCTGCAATCGGAGTTATCCCTGATGGTGGCAATTGCAGGCGGTTGTACCCATACCCACCATGTATGGAGCGGGCTTGGCTCTTGATCTCACTCTATACATAGGATATGCTGTGGGCGACTAAATACGTCCTAACTGCACGGGCATATGCAGTCAGGATATATAAAGTCATAAGGCTGACGGGAAGGAGTTGAGGAACCCTTCCCCCACTGGAGCAACAGATTCCATTATTTTCTGAAAAATTCTGTTTGTGTTGATTGACTCCTGATTCGATCCCTGCTTGTATACCCAGCTTTCCTGACCTCTCCTGTCCTGACCTCGTCTTGTACTTTTATCATGATTTCCTGATTGCCACTTGCTGTACAGAGACTTAGTGACTCTGGGCCTCCGTACAGTCACTGTGCAGCTCTATGAGGTTCTAGATTCCTTGAGATTAGTAATTGATGTAGGGATTGATTTACCATATAATGTTGTCATATTTGGATCCGGGTTCTCTTTCCTCCATAATGATAATTGGTCAGATCAGAATACTTTCTAGGATATATGAGTATATGTGCCCATTCAGACTGTAGATTAGCGGCTGGAAGACTATCTCCACCATGGATGTTATCTTCCCAGTTTGCTCCAGCTGCAGCAATACTTCAGCTCTGGGAAGATTTCCCAGCCCATATTCATTTCATCTTGTACTTTCTCCAGTTCAGCTAACAATCCCGATGACCACACACAAATGCAGTAACCCCAGCTGGATGCTCCGAGCAACTGAACCCAGAACCGGGGAATCAAAGTCCCAGGGCTAATTCTGGAAACTCAACAAACGTATAAGCTGCACAATGCCTGGAATTAGGCATCTGGCAGCGGAAAACTTCAATGTTGTGATAATTATTACAATGTGAATATGTCAAAATCTCATCCTATTAAATCTGTCATTGTACATTAAGATGAAGAGAATTTCCACCCCTCCCTCTTTATAAAGGCTCATTTGCTTCCGAAAATGTGTAGAAATTACGCGATAATCTTCTTGTTCCCACTGGTGATTTAGTTTCTTTTACTATAAAATCATTGTTAGTAATAATGTAATGGGAATCGGCTCACATGCACCAAGCTAATGGTGAGCCTGTGCTTACACAGAGCAGACTATAGGTACAAGCAGTGATGCAGTGCAAAGCATGGTGAGGGACAAAGTAGCAGCCTAAGCCTCGAATGAGAGTGGGGGTGGGTTTTTGACACTACAGGCTTCCCTCTAATCAATGCAGTTATGCTAGAGTCTTAACCAAATGGTATATTGCCCCAATTATCTGCAATTCAAGCCAAAAAATAGGCTACATGGCATGAAAAAATAGGCATTTACCAATAAAGAACAAGGCAATTTATTAACACATTTTTAGATTTACAAACTATTTACTCAAAGTTGTTTTTAAAGTGAAGGTACACTTTAAAAGGGACTTCCCTACAGGAGAGGTGATAATTGTATGAAGACTGAAAGTCCAACCACTATTGCAGAGACCCCAAGTGAGTGGAGTGGCAGTGAACATACATGACCATCGCTCCATTCACTTCTATAGGACTGATGGAGATAGCCATGCGCTCTGCTCAGCTGTCTCCATAGACAGTAAATCAAGCAGTGGTTATGTATATGCACTACCACTTCATTCACTCAGGGGACCCATGGACCGCTATTCTTGTGATCCCTGGGGGTCCCAGTGGTCATAACTCCCTAGCGAAAAGAAATTTATCACCTATCCTGTGGATAGGCAATAAATGTATTTAGTAGGAAAAACCTTTAAAGCGATTGTATCCAAATCTCAAGTTATCACCTATCTACAGGATGGGCGGGGTCTGACCGCTAGGATCCTCAGCAATCCTGAGAATGGGAGTCCCAACTGGAATGGAGAGGAGGACGTACGTTGTAGCTATACTCAATTTAATGACAGTGGCCGAAAATTGCCAACTGTTTGGCACTTACCACCATTCTCAGGATTAGTGGGTGTGCCAGTAGTCAGACCCCCACTGATCATAAAGTTAACCCCTATCCTGTGAATAAGGTATAATCTTAGATTTTGGTACATTAAAGCTGGGTTTCCATACATCAGTTCTGTTCAGCCAGCTGTTTTAGGCCAGTATTGGACAAAATTGATGTTATTTTTGTGTTCTTTTGCACTGGTCCATCGTCTATAGCCAGATAGAAAAACATTGGAGGCAACGTTTTTTTGTCCAAGACAGGGAGGTATCAGACATCAAAACTGCTGGATGCCATGAATGATCCCACAGAAAACTACAGGATTAGTTCTAATATGAGTTTCCCTTCAGCATTTCACTACCATGCCAGAGGGCAAAACCCACACTGCTGGATATATGGGAACTCGGCCAAATCCCAATGACCAGGTCGTGTCCAGATCAGCAGTTTCCAATCTTTGGCTCTCCTGATTGCAAAACTTTAACCACCAGCATTCAGTGTGCAGTGGCAATGGAAAGAAAGAAAGATTCTGCGCTCAGGGTAACCTCAGGAGGGAACACCTTGTCAAAAGGCCATACGTGAGTATGGTCAAGTGCAATAACTCATGAAATGAGCTGAAAGACTTGTCAATGATTACTTGAAAAAGTGGAGTTTTATTGAACAGGGCTCAGTAGTGCAATGCATTTCGGAGCTCTCACGGCTCCTTTCTCAAGCGCAATACGACCCGTCCGACGCTGCTACTGTTCTGTATTCAGTCTGCAGCAGTCATGATCTGCTAAAAGGTCTTGTTCTGCAACAGGTAGAGAACCGCAGGCTGAAGACCACTGCTAGACGGTAACATTGCAAATGACATGCAACTATAAGATAAAGGTCAAAGCTTTTCTTTGCTTTATGATGGAGTTTGGGTGGGAAAGTAGAAACCAACCAAATGAGCCCAACTTCACCCATTGGTGCTAATCTTCATCCTATTTATCATAGAATCTCAAATAGTATGCCAGCTTTATTCTATATAGCATTGAAGCCAAGCATATGGCTGCTGTGAGACTCTTAGAAAGAAGGTGTCTAGCCCTAGTGCAGCATCCCATAGGGTGACTCCGGACACAGGGCAGACATTGAGGAGCTGGGAGGCTAGAGTGGTCACTTGTCACAGTGGCACTTGCTAGGCTTTCCTAGCAAGGGACGCATGCAGCATCGGCCAGAGAATCGCTGGGCCTCTTCCGGACACCCCTAGGAGAGGAATGGCCAATAAACATGGAAACAAAATACAAGGTTGTCACGGGTGAAGCCACCATTCCGTTACCCACCAGAATGACCCTTGGCGATAAATAAAGGAGCTTCAGACTGTATAATGTACCTCAGACCCTGGGAACGGTCAGGGCCTGGCAAAACTTTACTTGAAGAAAACTTGGTACAAGGTACAAATGCAAAAGACAGCCATGCAGGCGAAACAGCAGATTTGAGATCAGGGAGGAAACACAGGATGACACCGGTCCTGCAGTCCAAGTTATCTGACAGGAACTGCTCCTGGCAGGGAAACTTTCAAGAGAAGAATAGGGGTAGGGTCACTCCACAGACACTCTCATAGTACAGTACCTCTGCATGGGGATCTCAGGGTTTTCTGGGCATGCTCACTCTCAAACTCTCTCTCTCTCTTACTTCTCTTGCTCTCTCTTCCACCATTCCTGGTATAGTAACCGTCAGGAACTGTTCCTTTTCCTCCATCACTTCACCACATGACGGTTGAAGGTACCCCCATGTGGCTAGCACTCCTGACCGTTGAAGATGATGGACCCACTCGACTCACTCCCACACCTCAAATACTCATACTTATAATCTCTCGCATACCACATGACAGGGCATACATTGATACATTTGCAGGCATCTCCCAGTCTCATGCAAACATTAACTTCTCACTTGCTGCAGCTGTGCAATATACATAACAGTAGACTAGACAATTTGCACAGTGCATCTACACAAAAGACATTACATGTATGAGATTTTTGGAGGGGCCAGGAATAGACATTCTGGGCCACTACACTAGTAAGTCTCATACCCTTTTCTACTGGATGACAAGAATTTGTGCAGGATTCCTCTCACCACAGAAATTGCATTGTTAGCAGCGTTGAGCGAACCAAACCAGTAGAACCCTGTTTAGGGTCATACTTTGAACCAAGCTTTTAGCAAAGTTCTACAGGTTTGATTCGCTCAATACCAGTCCTGAACACTGGTCTATAACACTGTCTGAGGCCGCCTGCACACGAGCGGGTCGGATCCGGTCAGGAGTGCTAGCCACATGGGGGTACCTTCAACCCTCATGTGGTGAAGTGAGGGTGGAAGATGAGCGGTTCTTGAGGGTCCCCATACTAGGAATGGTGGAAGAGAGAGAGCAAGAGAAGTAAGATATAGAGAGTTTGAGAGTAAGCATGCCCAGAAAAGCCTGAGATCCCCATGCAGAGGTACTGTACTGCGAGAGTGTCTGTGGAGTGACCCTACCCCTATGATTCTCTGAAGAGTTCCCCTGCCAGGAGCGGTTACTGTCAAATAATTTGGACTGCAAGACCGGTGTCATCCTGTGTTTCCTCCCTGATCTCAAATCTGATGTTTTGCCTGCACGGCCATCTTTTGCATTTGTGCCTTGTACCACGTTTTCCTCAAGTGAAGTTTTGCCAGGCCCTGACCGTTTCCAGGGTCTTAGATACTTTAACACTGTCTGAAGCTTTTTTATTTACCGCTGAGGGTCATTCCGGTGGGTAACGGAACGGTGGTGTCACCTGTGACAACCTTATCTCCTGTTCTTATGTTTATTGGCCATTCCTCTCCTAGGGGGGTCCGGAAGAGGCCCAGGGCTGCTCTGGCTGAGGCTACATGTGTTCCTCTGGGAGGGAGCCTGGTAAGTGCCACCGTGACAAGTGACCACTCTACCCTCCCAGCTCTTCAATATATGCCCTGTGTCCGGAGTCACCCTACGGGACGCTGCAGTGCCCTACTTCTTTTTGGCATCACGAACAGGATAGGATCCTCTGTGCCACATCAATTTACCTGCAATACCGCAGAGGTACGCGAATGAAGAAAAATGAGTAAAATTGTGAGGAAGTATGGTGCTTTACAAGTTTATGTGCCAACTGTTCTCGCCAACACCACTCAAAATGGCGCCCAACAGCCATCTCTCTCGTCTCGCTCTCTCATTCCCGCCGAGATTTTGCCACCATAAAATCCATGACAAACAGACCCCACCCTGGCTAGATGCGAAGTAAATGGTAGGACTACCCCTGCTGAAATTACCTGGTGCCAACCTCAAGCACGCTCCTAAGAGGTGGAGTTATTTGCGGCTGCAGACTGTCCAAAAGAGAACATCTGTGACACCACTTCTGTCAAGATGGATCCTGTAAGAAGGCATCTCCGGCTACACCCAATTAGGGATGCTCCTGCTAGAACTTCTCCCAGAAGACAGCCCTACTACTGGGGAGAAAACGCGCGACTTCTACTGCTACCTAGCAGCTCTCCCACTTCTCCGCCACCTGATGCGGCCACCAAAGAGACAGAGCCAGGAGATGCTGCAGAACTCACTCATCCCCTGTATACCTTCAGGCTTGAAGACATCACTGCCCAAGAGGAGTACCCCCGTTAGATACTCATCTATCGCGGCAATGCTGTGGTAAGGGATTGTCTTCCTGATCTATAGTTAAGATGCTTCATGATCGAGTTCAAGGATAACAATTTTTCCTTTTATTTTGCTGGAAGCCGCCAAGTTCTGCCTAACTGCGGCAACCTCAACAGGGACCTGTCACGTCTTCAGTTACAATCCGGGACACTTCATCTTCGGAGGGAGACTCCATGCAGGTCTCTCCCTCTACTGCTAGTTACGCTGTGTCCGAGTGTGATGAGGAAGTCAGACGGCTTCTGCAAAACAGCTCTTCGGAGAGTTCGGTGGTGCAGGTTCCTGTGAGCACCAGACCGCCATCCGCCATCACAATCACCGACTCTGAGAGTGATGAGGTCCAGGAGGTGGTGGTTGCTACCTTGCTCCAGTCCTGTAACCATTTCCTCACCTAAAGAAAGGACTCTTTACATAAGAGACTCTTGTTTTTTCCCTGTTAAGCCCCTTTTCATAAAAAGGACTCCAAAGTTATTTCCCTTTTTTTTAGTTTCCTAATAATGTTTTTCATATTGAAAAGTTATCGTTATTCTTGTTATACAACGTTATAATGTTCAGTTCATGTACAGGAGGTAGTAATTTTATTATGTTTGTCACTTCAAAATAATTTATTCCCTTTAAAGTAAATAATTCTTTATTTAAAAGCATGCTCCCGTGTGTATGAAACTGCATGAATGGTATGCATGACTCAGTGTGTATGACCGGAGGTTTTGTGTACCCCATGTCGCGTGCCAGTTTTAGTCCACCGTCCTAGTTTGTCGCAGTAGGCGGGGCACCCCTTTCACCTCATTTCTTTAGTCACAGTCATGAGATATTGACTTAAGCTATCATCTGTCCCAAAGTCTTGTTCAGGGAGAGTGATGCTCCCCTCGTCTTTTTTCTTTCCTGCCAGTCGCCCTTCTCTATTTTTGTAGTTTAACATCAGTGTGTTTCAGCTCTTTGTCAGAGGAAGTTATGTTCATGCCTCTTGCCCAATTCCTTTTGTCTGTGGATAGAAGAGTTATGTATGTGCTCCATAGCTATACTAGTGTATCCTGACTTCTGTCCAGCCTGGTGGAAAGTTTCTCAAATGTACTTGCAAGTCATAATTTCCTACACACTGTCATAAACAAAAGCTATACTCAGAAAGTGACATTCTCAGGTAGTCGCAGAACACCAAGAATGGGTTAATCCTTTACATAGGTAACCGGGTGGTAGGAGCTGTGTTTATAGGTTTCGTCTTGCACACTTCATGACTAAGTAGAGGTTCTAAAGGTGAAATGGGAGTAGAACACTGAAATAGTCTGACTCCGGATATTACACTACGCTTTGGAGGTGCTGGGATTGGCTTATTTTAAGTAGTGGTCAGGCGCAGGAGTGCGTCGCAGCCGTCGCATGCGCAGACCGGAGCCGGCGGCCGGGTGAGTGCGTGCCCCGCACAGAAATAGGACATGTCGCGGTTTGTTTGCCGCGCGAGATTTCGCGCGGCCAAACCGCGGCCGTCTGCATAGGAGTGCGTATTGTAATGCACTCCTATGCAAACTTTCAGTGGCGGAAATCCCGCGGGATTTCCGTCCGTGTGCAGGCGGCCTAAGAGTCATAAAAGTCTGTATAACACTCTCTACACCAGTTTTAGGTGGTGGTGGGGGGTAGGGGGGGTAGGGGTAAACTCTGGTTTGGTTCGAAATAATTCAGGTTGAATCAAACTTTTTGCAAAATAATTTTTTGAAGAACCAGTCGAACTGAACTTCTCAAAAGTTCACTCATCATTAGTTGGTAGCAAACAAAGATGTAGGAAATTGGTCCAAGGGCCATAGAGGGGGAAATAAACCTCATGCCCTTCAATTCCATCTCGTATGCATGCAAAACTGAAAAGAAAATGTAATAACAATTGATAAAAACTATTGTTCCAGTAATGCGTATGCTTTGATATCTACCTTGTTTGTCAACATGTCGTCTTGCTGGGTAGGGCAGTCTGGGTGGGTCAGCTGACAACAGAGGTGTGCCTGGGGCTTTGATATTCTAGAAAGTCGCCCTACATGCCCTGTAATCTTATCGTGTACTTGAAGAGCCGCTGACACTTTGGCCATATTCTTTTACTCTCTGTCTACCACCTTCAAACTCATGAGTAGTATTGAATTAAAAGCACTTAATACTGTCGGCTTAAAATTACTCAGAAATGTGCTTAAGAGCTGAGCTAAAAGGACCACCCCTTACGATAATTCTAGAGGTTAATTCCTGCGCTAATTCAACTCTTGACCTTAGTTTCACAGTCTGCCAACATTGCCGTCAATTGTGATTTATCTTCTCTCAGACACCTGTGCATTAGAAATATAATTGCATACATGAGAAAAAAAATGCAAGGCAGCTGGAGCGGACCAAGAGTTAATTCCCGGGATGTAAATATCAAATACGTATTACATGAGCCGCTTATGTGTGATCTTTAGGTAGTCATATGCTATATTTCACTATCTTACATATCTGTGTACTAACTGATTGCAGCTGTTTAGAGAAGCTTGAAGTAACCCATATTCAGAATTATGCCATGTGTAGATAATGCAGAATGGGGGGATCCTCCTAGGAAGTTCTCTATGAAGTCAAGTGCGATGTCTCATATTGGTTCCAGTAGTCTTCACTGAAAATTGTAGGCCTGTCAATTTCAATTCTTTGTCTTGTTGTGAAGATGTTCCCCCATAGATCCAAGATGATCACAATGGACCCCAACAGTTCAAGACCAGACAAGAAGTTGTAAGACTCTCTCCTTGAAAAATAGACTATTCATCTTCTGGGAATGCCCGCGATGACGTAACTTCTAAAGTTGGTTCATGACATCATCGGAAAGATCTTACATCATCGGGAGATCTTACACATGTAAACCCCAGAATCCCCTTCTCTGTATCTTCCACATCTCTCAGAACATAACCGCACATTCATACCACAAATCTATACAACGTTTCAACCGTAATCTACTGTCTTTGTCAAGGCTTGACCAACACCGTAAATTACAGCCGAAACGTTGTCTGTATGTTGGAATAAATGAAACTACGTCGTTTTGCATGAAAATGATCTAACGCTTATGGATTCCTATGTGCTGCTCTACTGCTCGTGATTAGAGATGAGCGAACACCAAAATGTTCGGGTGTTCGTTATTCGAAACGAACTTCCCACGATGTTCGAGGGTTCGTTTCGAATAACAAACCCCATTGAAGTCAATGGGCGACCAGAACATTTTTGTATTTCGCCGATGCTCGCTAAGGTTTTCATGTGTGAAAATCTGGGCAATTCAAGAAAGTGATGGGAACGACACAGCAACGGATAGGGCAGGCGAGGGGCTACATGTTGGGCTGCATCTCAAGTTCACAGGTCCCACTATTAAGCCAGAATAGCGGCAAGAGTGGGCCCCCCCCCCCTCCCAACAACTTTTACTTCTGAAAAGCCATCATTAGCATGGCATACCTTTGCTAAGCACCACACTACCTCCAACAAAGCACAATCACCGCCTGCATGACACTCCACTGACACTTCTCCTGGGTTACAGGCTGCCCAACCGCCCCCCCTCCCCCCCACAGCGCACACCAAAGTGTCCCTGCGCAGCCTTCAGCTGCCCTCATGCCACACCACCCTCATGTCTATTTAGAAGTGCGTCTGCCATGACGAGGGACCGCAGGCACACACTGCAGAGGTTGGCACGGCTAGGCAGCGACCCTCTTTAAAAGGGGCGTGGCGATAGCCCACAATGCTGTACAGAAGCAATGAGAAATAGAATCCTGTGCCACCGCCATCAGGAGCTGCACACGTGGGCATAGCAATGGGGAACCTATGTGCCACACACTATTCATTCTGTCAAGGTGTCTGCATGCCCCAGTTAGACCGGGCTTTTTAATTCATAGACACAGGCAGGTACAACTCCCTATTGTGAAGTCCCTGTCGACCGACAGCATGGGTGGCTCCCTGGAACCCACCGGCGGTACACAAAAATATCCCATTGCATTGCCCAACACAGCTGAGGTAGTAATGTCGTGCGTAATACAGGTGGGCTTCGGCCCACACTGCATGCCCCAGTCTGACTGGGGTTCTTTAGAAGTGGACACATGTAGGTTAAACTCCCTGTGGACCCACTGCCTGGGTGGGTGCCAGGAAGCCACCGGCGGTACATAGAAATATCCCATTGCATTGCCCAACACAGCTGAGGTAGTAATGTTGTGCTTAATGCAGGTGGGCTTCGGCCCACACTGCATGCCCCAGTCTGACTGGGGTTCTTTACAAGTGGAAACAGATGCATTTATAATTCCCTGTGGACCCACTGCCTGGGTGGGTGCCAGGAAGCCACCGGCGGTACATAGAAATATCCCATTGCATTGCCCAACACAGCGGATGTAACGTCAGCTGGAATGCAGGTGGGCTAAAAATTAATTTGATTACACTGTAGGCGAGGGCCCACAAAAATTGCTGTATCAACAGTACTAATGTACCTGAGAAAAATTGCCCATGCCCAACCAAGAGGGCAGGTGAAACCCATTAATCGCTTTGGTTAATGTGGCTTAAGTGGTAACTAGGCCTGGAGGCAGCCCAGTGTAACGAAAAATTGGTTCAAGTTACAGTTCCAATGCTTTTAAGCTAATTGAAACTTATAAAAATTGTTCAGAAAAATTATTTGAGTGAGCCTTGTGGCCCTAAGAAAAATTGCCCGTTCAGCGTGATTACGTGAGGTTTCAGGAGGAGGAGCAGGAGGAGGAGGAGGAATATTAGACACAGATTGATGAAGCATAAATGTCCCCGTTTTGGATGGTGAGAGAGAACGTAGCTTCCATCCGCGGGTGCAGCCTACGTATTGCTTACGTATCGCTGCTGTCCGCTGGTGGAGAACAGAAGTCTGGGGAAATCCAGCCTTTGTTCATCTTGATGAGTGTTAGCCTGTCGGCACTGTCGGTTGACAAGCGGCTACGCTTATCTGTGATGATTCCCCCAGCCGCACTAAACACCCTCTCCGACAAGACGCTAGCCGCAGGACAAGCAAGCACCTCCAGGGCATACAGCGCGAGTTCAGGCCACGTGTCCAGCTTCGACACCCAGTAGTTGTAGGGGGCAGAGGCGTCACAGAGGACGGTCGTGCGATCGGCTACGTACTCCCTCACCATCCTTTTACAGTGCTCCCGCCGACTCAGCCGTGACTGGGGAGCGGTGACACAGTCTTGCTGGGGAGCCATAAAGCTGGCCAGGCCCTTAAAGACTGTTGCACTGCCTGGGATGTACATGCTGCTCGATCTACGCACATCCCCTGCTACCTTGCCCTCGGTACTGCGCCTTCTGCCACTAGCACTGTCGGCTGGGAATTTTACCATCAGCTTGTCCGCAAGGGTCCTGTGGTATAGCAACACTCTCGAACCCCTTTCCTCTTCGGGAATGAGAGTGGGCAGGTTCTCCTTATAGCGTGGGTCGAGCAGTGTGTACACCCAGTAATCCGTTGTGGCCAGAATGCGTGCAACGCGAGGGTCACGAGAAAGGCATCCTAACATGAAGTCAGCCATGTGTGCCAGGGTACCTGTACGCAACACATGGCTGTCTTCACTAGGAAGATCACTTTCAGGATCCTCCTCCTCCTCCTCCTCCTCAGGCCATACACGCTGAAAGGATGACAGGCAATCAGCCGGTGTACCGTCAGCAGCGGCCCAAGCTGTCTCTTCCCCCTCCTCCTCATCCTCCTCATGCTCCTCCTCCTCCTCCTGTACGCGCTGAGAAATAGACAGGAGGGTGCCCTGACTATCCAGCGGCATACTGTCTTCCCCCGCCCCCGTTTCCGAGCGCAAAGCAGCTGCCTTTATGGTTTGCAGGGAATTTCTCAAGATGCATAGCAGAGGAATGGTGACGCTAATGATTGTAGCATCGCCGCTCACCACCTGGGTAGACTCCTCAAAATTACCAAGGACATGGCAGATGTCTGCCAACCTGGCCCACTCTTCTGAAGGGAATTGAGGAGGCTGACTCCCACTGCGCCGCCCATGTTGGAGTTGGTATTCGACTATAGCTCTACGCTGTTCATAGAGCCTGGCCAACATGTGGAGCGTAGAGTTCCACCGTGTGGGCACGTCGCACAGCAGTCGGTGCACTGGCAGCTTAAAGTGATGTTGCAGGGTGCGCAGGGTGGCAGCGTCCGTGTAGGACTTGCGGAAATGTGCGCAGAGCCGGCGCGCCTTTACGAGCAGGTCTGACAAGCGTGGGTAGCTTTTCAGAAAGCGCTGAACCACCAAATTAAAGACGTGGGCCAGGCATGGCACGTGCGTGAGGCTGCAGAGCTGCAGAGCCGCCACCAGGTTACGGCCGTTGTCACACACGACCATGCCCGGTTGGAGGCTCAGCGGCGCAAGCCAGTGGTCGGTCTGCTCTGTCAGACCCTGCAGCAGTTCGTGGGCCGTGTGCCTCTTATCGCCTAAGCTGAGTAGTTTCAGCACGGCCTGCTGACGCTTGCCCACCGCTGTGCTGCCACACCGCGCGACACCGACTGCTGGCGACATGCTGCTGCTAACACATCTTGATTGCGAGACAGAGGAGGAGGAGGGTGCTTTAGTGGAGGAAGCATACACCTCCGCAGATACCACCACCGAGCTGGGGCCCGCAATTCTGGGGGTGGGTAGGACGTGAGCGGTCCCAGGCTCTGACTCTGTCCTAGCCTCCACTAAATTCACCAAATGTGCCGTCAGGGAGATGTAGTGGCCCTGCCCGCCTGTGCTTGTCCACGTGTCCGTTGTTAAGTGGACCGTGGCAGTAACCGCGTTGGTGAGGGCGCGTACAATGTTGCGGGAGACGTGGTCGTGCAGGGCTGGGACGGCACATCGGGAAAAGTAGTGGCGACTGGGAACTGAGTAGCGCGGGGCCGCCGCCTCCATGATACTTTTGAAGGACTCAGTTTCCACAACCCTATACGGCAGCATCTCAAGGCTGATGAATTTTGCTATGCGGACGGTTAACGTTTGAGCGTGCGGGTGCGTGGCGGCGTACTTGCGCTTGCGCTCCAACAGTTGCGCAAGCGACGGCTGGACGGTGCGCTGAACTACACTGCTGGATGGGGCCGAGGACAGCGGAGGTGAGGGTGTGGGTGCAGGCCAGGAGACGGTAGTGCCTGTGTCCTGAGAGGGGGGTTGGATCTCAGTGGCAGGTTGGGGCACAGGGGGAGAGGCAGGGGTGCAAACCGGAGGCGCTGAACGGCCTTCGTCCCACCTTGTGGGGTGCTTGGCCATCATATGTCTGCGCATGGTGGTGGTGGTGAGGCTGTTGGTGTTGGCTCCCCGGCTGAGCTTTGCGCGACAAAGGTTGCACACCACTGTTCGTCGGTCGTCAGGCGTCTCTGTGAAAAACTGCCAGACCTTAGAGCACATCGGCCTCTGCAGGGTGGCATGGCGCGAGGGGGCGCTTTGGGAAACAGTTGGTGGATTATTCGGTCTGGCCCTGCCTCTACCCCTGGCCACCGCACTGCCTCTTGCAACCTGCCCTGCTGATGCCCTTGACTCCCCCTCTGAAGACCTGTCCTCCTGAGTAAGCGTTGCACACCAGGTGGGGTCAGTCACCTCATCGTCCTGCTGCTCTTCCTCCGAATCTTCTGTGCGCTGCTCCCTTGGACTTACTGCCCTTACTACTACCTCACTGCAAGACAACTGTGTCTGATCGTCATCGTCCTCCTCACCCACAGAAAGTTGTTGAGACAGTTGGCGGAAGTCCCCAGCCTCTTCCCCCGGACCCCGGGAACTTTCGAATGGTTGGGCATCAGTGACGATAAACTCCTCTGGTGGGAGAGGAACCGCTGCTGCCCAATCTAAGCAGGGGCCCGAGAACAGTTCCTGGGAGTGTTCCCGCTCCTGAGCAGGTGTCATTGTAGTGGAGTGAGGAGGCTGGGAGGAAGGAGGAGCAGCAGACAGAGGATTTGGATTTGCAGCAGTGGACGGCGCAGAACTGCGTGTTGACGATAGGTTGCTCGAAGCACTTTCTGCCATCCAGGACAGGACCTGCTCACACTGCTCATTTTCTAATAACCGTCTCCCGCGTGGACCCATTAATTGGGCGATGAATGTGGGGACGCCAGAAACGTGCCTCTCTCCTAATCGCGCAGCAGTCGGCTGCGACACACCTGGATCAGGAGCTTGGCCTGTGCCCACACCCTGACTTGGCCCTCCGCGTCCTCGGCCACGTCCACGTCCTCTAGGCCTTCCCCTACCCCTCAGCATGCTGTATTACCAGTGATTTGATTTCACAGGCAGGAAATAAATTGGCGCAAGACTGCAGGCCAAATATAATTTTTTCCCTTTTTTGAAAACGAAAGGCCCCACTGCCTCTAGTGAATGAATAATCTAAGTTTAATAACTGTGCTGTGGCCCTGCTAATGTGTCACAGAACATGAGGGTAGCAGAGTTATTAACTCTGGCAGAGCAGGTATTTTTTTTCCCAATTAAGGAAAGCAAATGGCGAAGCCAGGAGTAAAACGTAGCTGGGTGCGTCTGATTTTTAACCGTTGCACACGCAGCCGACACGTGTCCACCGCCCTTAGGACGGACAGAGGCAGGACAAATACAATTATTTTCAGTTTTTTTCCACCAAAAGGCAGCACTGCGTATATTCAATGAATAATAACTGTGTTGTGGCCCTGCCTACACAATTCTTTCCCTGCAGTATCAATGGAGGGTGCAATGCTCTGCAGAGGCGATTTTGAGAAGAAAAAAAAAATGCAGCACAGCTAACAGCAGCCTGGACAGTACTGCACACGGTTAAATATGGCCCTAGAAAGGACCGTTGAGGTTCTTGAAGGCTACACTCACTCCTAACACTCTCCCTGCCTATGCAGCACTTCTGTCCCTAATGCCGGGTGCAACGCTCTGCAGAGGCGATTTTGAGAAAAAAAATAATTGCCACTGCTAACAGCAGCCAACACACAGCTATCAGTGGCCCTAATAAGGACCTTTGGGGGGTCTTGAAGCCTACACTAACTACCAATTCTTTCCCTACAGCAGCTGCGGTACAAACAGCACTGTCCCTCATCTAACTCACACGGCATCTGAGGCGAGCCGCGGGAGGGGCCGACTTTTATATTCGGCGGACACCTGATCACCCCAGCCACTCACAGCAGGGGGGTGGTATAGGGCTGGAACAACACAGGGGGAAGTTGTAATGCCTTCCCTGTCTTTCAATTGGCCAGAAAAGCGCGCTAACGTCTCAGGGAAGGAAGTGAAAGTAACCCGAACACCGCATGGTGTTCGTTACGAATAACGAACATCCCGAACACCCTAATATTCGCACGAATATCAAGCTCGGACGAACACGTTCGCTCATCTCTACTCGTGATATAAGATTGTGGTGGATTCTGGAGCTCCTGATCCTTGGTGAGTGTGCATTTTTTACAGCTTCCCCAAGTATGTCTTGGCTTATGACATGGTGCTGCTGACAACTTGTGATATCATATATTCCCTGCTGAGATGGGATACAGTTTACTTACATCCATCTATCTTTCCGGTAGTGAGCTGATGTATTAATGGCACTTATCACCAAGGATGTCCCTCTTTGAGCTGAGGCAGGAATGAAACGGTAGGTTAATTCTCTCCTTGGGTTTCCAACTATGCCAGTCCAGTAAAGAAGCATTCTAGACAGTTTCTAGAGCCCATAGAGCTCATGCAGCGTAGCTCCAACCACTAACACTCTAACCACTTCCTGTTCCCGCACACAGACTCAATCACCACGCTCCCGCCCCCGCTTAAAGTTCCAAACATACATTTGCAGAATGCTACACAAAACAACACTACTAATAAAATCAGTAGCAATACGATATCCCATTACAAATAGTTTACCACTAGAGTTGAGCGAGTAGTGCCGAGTATGCTCCCGCTCGTGTCTAAAGATTTGGGTGCAGGCGGCAGGCTGGGAGAGGCGGGGGAGAGCGGGGAGGAACGGAGGGGAGATCTCTCTCTCCCTCCCCTCCCCCCCCCCCCCCCCCCCCCCGCTCACTGCCGCAACTCACCTGTCACCCGCGCCGGCCCCCGAATCTTTACAGATGAGCGGGAGGATACTCGGGTAAGTCACTACTCGCTCAAGTAGTGAGCCTTAGCGAGTATGTTCGGTTCGCTCATCTCTATTTACCACTTGACAACCCTTAAACCGTTAAATATTCCTGTATCATGGATGTTAACATCAGTCTGGAATAGGGTCAGGGTAGGTTAACACCAAACAATAGATCGTTTGAACATGCTTGTTCACCCGTGCAGCAGATACATTGTTGGCTTGTTCAAGCAAGAAATCGTCCATTCGTTCACATTTTTGCTTGTTTGAACAATCCGTTGAGCGATACGTTCTGTATAAAAGGGCTTTCACTTAGTGAGGCTACATTCACACCGCCAACTCGAAAGCAGGCTGAGAAACTTGGTCTGATATCGTGCTTGCCAATGTATAATTTAACGACTATATGAAGCATTTTTGTTTGCAAAGAATTGCATCACTTCTGTGAAATTGGGATCCTCACGCGCTTTAAGTGTTTTTAGCTGAAGTCAAGTGCAATGTCTCATATTGGTACCAATGGTCTTCACTGAAAATGGTATGCTTGTCAACTTTAATTGCTTGTCGTGTTGTGAAATGTGCAGAGATGTTCCCAAGGAGATCCAAGATTATCACAATGGATCCCAACATCACAAGATCAGACTTCAAGTTGTTAGCCTGCCCCCTTAATAAATAGCCTATTGATGGTCTACCCTTCAGGGTGCCTACCCACCAGCGGTATTTTTTCCTGCAATGCAAGAGCGATGATTATGAAACCAATGACTTTTAATGCTTTCATACTCATTTGTGATTTTTACTCTTTAGGGCTTCTACCCACTAGCGTTTTTTCGTATCGCTGCGTTTTATTCAATGGGACTTTCTAATATTAAAATCGCATCGCACAAAAATGGCAAGTTTGTTAGAAAGTCCCATTGAAAAAAACGCAGTGATATTGCAGCGTTAAAAAAACCGTTAGTGGGTAGAAGCCCTAAGTCTCGCAGCGCTAAGAAAAATCTGCGATATCGCTCAGTGTTTTCAATGGGGCTGGTGGCAGCAGTGCCAGCCCCATTGAAAACATAGGGAGTACATCGCGGACTTCTGCCATAGCTGTGACAGCTCTGACAGCTATGGCAGAGGATTCCTTCATCCCCGCAGGGTCCGCGGGGATGAAGGAATCCTCTGCCACAGCTGTGACAGCTGTGGCAGAAGTCCGTGATGTACTCCCTATGTTTTCAATGGGGCTGGCACTGCTGCAGCCCCATTGAAAGCAGTGGGTTGCAGGCAACCCCCATAGCACTCAGGCAATCACAGGCAGCGCTTAGCTGTCATTCAATGGCTGAGCGCTGCCTGTGATTGGCTGAGCGCTCAACCAATGAGACCAGCGCTTTCTGGGGGCAGTGATTTTTCAATGCCCAGCCTCCAGAACTCAGAAGAAGACTGCCATACAGGAGAGAAGAGCTGGACGGCTCTTCTAGGTGAATATAATTTTTTTTTATACTTTTTTTTTTTTTTTTTAAAGCTAGGGCTGATTTTCAGGGAAAGGTTTATATTTCAAGCACTTCCCCGAAAATCATCGCTGCGGGGGTTGCCTGCAACTCACTGCCTTCAATGGGGCCGCAGCACTGCCGACCGCATTGAAAGCAATGGGATAGCATCACAGACTTCTGCCACAGCAGTCACAGCTGTGTCAGAGGATTCCTTCATCCCCTCTGCCATAGCTGTCACAGCGGTGGCATAAGTCCACAATGTATTCCTTATGCTTTAAATGGGGCTGGCGCTGCTGCCGCCGGCCCCATTGAGAACAGTGCTCGATATCGCAGAGTTTTCTCTGCACTGCGAATTACTCGCTCTCGCAGCACAAAAAAAATATCGCTAGTGGGCAGCCACCCTCAATGAGAAACATCACATTGCACTCACATGCACATCGCACGGCATGCATGTCTTTTAAGGTTTCATTGAAATCAATGAACGAGGCGTTCTGAGGGAACGGCTAAAGATAGATAGGAGAAAAGAAAAAAAAATCGCTTGTTTGGATGAATGCATTTGAAAGAATAGACTTCATAGTCCTGCACCTCCCACCACACAAAACACGTGCAAGAATATCATTCGTGTGCATAAGCCCTCAACCAAAGTATCAAACTTTTCCTAACTTTTCCTAACTTTCCAAACAAAGGGTTAACTGACTGATCTTTGTGTGGTCTCGGCTATGTGCTAAGAAACCTGCTTTAAACCAGAACTGTTTTTCGAATTTGTCTTATAAATAGTGGAATTTTTATTAAAAAAAATTAAAAAGAAATTGAGTTTCATGTTTCTTTACTTATGCAGCCATGTAGTTTTTATTGCTGAACGAGGCTGTGGTTTGTGTAACCGAATCTCCCTAGTAATATAGTGCGGCATGTGAGCGCTGCAATGTTACCGCATCGAGTTACACTTTTATTATCTGAAAGTCAGTCTATGGTTAGATTAAATTGTCAAGTTTTAGTAATCTGGGCAAGTGGTGATCAAATTAATCCTGGTTTTTAAAGGCATGGCCTATAGCCAGTCTATTGAGAAATGTGCTCCTGAAGCCGTATGACACGTTTTGTAATTAACTATAAATTCCTAGGTAAAAATAGCCACTTTTAAGATGCGAGGACTAGCCAACTTTTCAAAAAGCGTGTTCATATCCATTTACTTTTGAGAACACGGCTCGCATTTTCCTGGCATGTTTAATGTATGGGCTTCAAATCGGCACGTAATTGAGACGCCGTAGCTTTAAGAAAAAAATAAACTACTGTAATACTAAAGATTAAACAATCTGTAGTACCACGTGCGGCTTCCGGGGGGCGCTCACTCAATACTATTGTTGACATTTTTTTAAGAATTCTAATAGATACTCTATATACAGTACATTACCCATATGTTATTAACACTTAAAGGAGAACTCCATCCAAGAAAAACTATTATTGTATCACTTGAAGGTTATTCCTTGGAACCACGTTACAGTGCAGAGCACCTCCGGCCAAAAATGAAAATTGTACATTGCTCCAAAACTTACATGTATAGTTGTTTTACTATATTTTCAGACCTATCATTGTCTATTCATTCAAAGATTAGGTTAAAGGGGTTACTGTGTATATGAAGGAAGTTTGCAAAAGTGCTGACTGTGGTGGAAAGTCATGAAAGAAGTGATCCTCAGCTCGCCCGATCCCCTACCGCTCCGATGGTTCCCGCCTCTTTCCTTACTGCTGCATCAGCTATGACATCCCGACGATAGGACATGTGACTGCTGCAGTTAAGCACCAGCCAAAGCGAGCCCAGCGATTGGCTGCAGCAGTCACATGCTTCTGGTTCAGTGATGTCATCACTATAGCAAAAAGTGAAAAGTAGCAGGGGACTGGGCACCATTGGAATGGGAGCAGCAAGGGATCAGGTAAGGTGAGAATGACTTTTTTGTTGTGGTTTTCCACCAGTGAGCAACTTTTCGAAAAACTACTTTGCCTGGACTACCCCTTTAAATTTGATACCTCCTTGAGGAATTTTGGTCAATAAAAAAACTGAATGATTTCACTGTGAGTGTATACCGGGCGCAGGATGCTCCTAATACACGTAGAGGCACACACCCCTCCATATATTAGGTACATCTCCGCATCTCCAATTGCCTACACTAAAATGTATGTCAGATTTGACCTGGCATACATTACTGGTATAATTTTCACCAGTTCCTGGTGTTAATTATACTTAAATGGTTCACTCCGCCCCTCCTGACAAGCCCCACCCACTTATTACAAGAGTAGCAGGGGGTGCAAAAATCCCAAAAAGTTGCAAATTTTTACATAGATCTCCACCTGTGCAAAAATGTGCTGCCTTTTTTTGTTGAATCTCTTTCTTATTGATTTTCAATTTATATGTTCATATAACAACAATTCAGTTACACAACTTTTCCAAATATGAAACATACCGTGTTTCCCCGAAAATAAGACAGTGTCTTATATTAATTTTTGTTCAAAAAGGCTTAACTTTTTTACATGTATAGCTGCCTGGACACTATTTAAATTGACTTTTTTAATTAACTGTTAGCAGGGCTTAATTTTGGAGTAGGGCTTATATTTCAAGCATCCTCAAAAATTCTGGAAAATCATGTCTTATTTTCAGGGAAACAGTGTAGTAGAAATGATTACTTTCAGAAGTGTATTTTCCAACTAATTACATTTCTATATCATAACATAGTGACAAAAAATCTATTATCTCTTGGCATCTAATGTTAGTGTTCTGCCTTTTGATGCCATAAACAGGTGTAAACGTTTTTATCCTTGTCCTCCATTGACTTTAATGGGTCAGATCTGGCATACATTACAGTGTAACTGGCAGAACCCGGACATTGCCTGTGGGAATAAGCCCTGATTGTCTGGTCTTATTCTCCGGCTAAAAGCCTGCGTATTGACATAAAGATTTTCCCTGGGATCATATACCCCTCCCCTTTGCCCGCCATTACCACTCCCAATATCCTTTCTATGGAGGGAAGCAAAATACGTGGGAAACAAGCTGCGATCACACTGTATAGCGGGGGGCACACTGAACACTGGCTGACTGAAGAAGGTACTGATAAGTCTTGTATCTAGATATCTGCAACTGCAATATCTGCAATAAGTCAATAGATAGACTATCAATCCCATTTAATATTACTGGACGGGTTCTGCATCCTCCCAATATGCTGCATTGAGGGTTTCATACTTTACAGGTTATTTCACTCCCTTTTCAGAGCTTGTCCACCATTACTACTTCCATAAATGTAGTTTACCAGATGCCTAGGGCTTACACAATATTTGGATCTGCATACTTATACAGGGATATGCAAACAGGATATGTATTGATGCATAATTAGAAAGGATTTCCCATTAAAAGACCACAAAATATAAGAAATATTTTAAAAATGTTTCCCTAATCTTTTTTCTCTCTGTCTCTATTCTGTCTCATATTGTAATCAAAATGTAAGAAAAATAGAAAGGATTCTTATTTCCGTGTCTCAGATCAGTCATTTTATTACCTCATGGTCAGGATTCTGTTGTCTTTCCAGAAATTTACCACTAGTGGCCGCTGTTTCAACACTTTTAACTATGATGCTGCAATTTTACTCCTTACCACTGGGGGCTACTGTTTTTCCCTTAAAGGGGTTGTCCCGCGGCAGCAAGTGGGTCTATACACTTCTGTATGGCCATATTAATGCACTTTGTAATGTACATTGTGCATTAATTATGAGCCATACAGAAGTTATAAGAAGTTTTTCACTTACCTGCTCCGTTGCTAGCGTCCTCGTTTCCATGGAGCCGTCTAATTTTCGGCGTCTAATGGCCAAATTAGACGCGCTTGCGCAGTCCGGGTCTTCTTCTTTTCTCAATGGGGCCGCTCGTGCTGGATGCCGCCTCCGTGTAGCTCCGCCCCGTCACGTGCCGATTCCAGTCAATCAGGAGGCTGGAATCGGCAATGGACCGCACAGAAGCCCTGCGGTCCACCGAGGGAGAAGATCCCGGCGGCCATCTTCAGCAGGTAAGTAAGAAGTCACCGGAGCGCGGGGATTCAGGTAAGCGCTGCGCGGTGTTCTTTTTTAACCCCTGCATCGGGGTTGTCTCGCGCCGAACGGGGGGGGGGAGGGTTGAAAAAAAAAAAAACCTGTTTCGGCGCGGGACAACCCCTTTAATACTTCATGATGAACAGTCACAGAAGTTCAGGGTTGGTATGGAGAGTGATTGAGGGTTGATTCCACATCATATAATGCGAGTGTCTGCTGTTTCTTACAGCTGACACCCGCAGCAACAGCTGTGATCAGCACTCTTGCTGTTCGCAGTTGTTAACCCGTTAAATGCCACAGTCAATTTTGATAGCGGCATTTAAACCCACCGAATGGGGTCGTCAATGGTTCCCCACAATGACATCATGGGGTTCCTTTCGGTTATCATGGCCTTCTGAAAGCCTCCAGGGCTGCCATTGCCTATTAAGCCATGCCTGTGGTGTGGTTTGATAGACGGCCTGTCAGATCACAGTATGTATTACTATGGCAATACATCCCACTGCTGAGCGACCAAACCATCGCATGTCCACTTGTAAAAATCAGTTTTAAAAAGTTTTTATATTAAAAAAAAATAAAAGGTAATAAAAGTTTTTAAAAATCCTCCTTTTCCCATATTTATAATTAAAAAATCGAAGTATCAAAAAGCAAATAAATTTGCTTTTGTTGCATCCATAAAAGTCCGATCTGTCAAAGTAACTATATTTACCTCGCATGGTGAACGTCGTCGTCAGAAAAAAAAAACTGTCAGATTTGTGCTACTTTTCATCACTCTGTCTCCAAGAAAAAAATTTATAAAAAAGTGATCAAAATGTCATAAGTACTTCAGAATGGTACCAGAGGAAGCTACAGGACATCCCGCAGAAAACAAGCCCTCATACAACTATGACACAAAAATAAATAAGTTCTGGCGGTCAGAACATTTTTTTTTTCCCAAAGATATTTCATTTTTTTAACAGCAGTGCAGCAAAAAAAAACTATATAAATTTGGTATCGTGGTACTTGTACTGACCCTCAGAATACATGTCATTTTTGCTAAACAATGGCAGAATTTCATTTTTTTTCCCATTTCACTACATTTAGAATTTTTTCAGTTTTTTCAGTACATTATATATACATTAAATAGTACCATTGAAAAATACAACTTGTCCTGCAAAAACACGTCAGACAGCGACGTTGATGATTAATAAAAGAGTCGTGATTTTATTTTATTTTTTTTAAGCGGGGAGGAAAAAACTAAAATTTTAAAAAAAGGAACACATCCTTAAAGGGTTAACGTGCCCTTGAACAAAGATGGACAATTTTGCCTTTTATGAAACCTAACATGTTTCCTCCCCTAAGAGCCCATTCACACTTTGCTTTATTTCACATCATGGCTTTCCATGGCTCAACCCCATTATTCTATTTCGCACAAATACCACAAATAGAATAGAAAGTTGCAAAAATGGACACTTTGTTGGTCTCCATTCCAACAATAGTCGCAGTGAGGGTTCCCTCTGAATCCTGTTTTCAGCAATTCAGGTGTGAGCCGTGCCGGAACGCCATGGTGTGAAGAAAAAGTGTGAATGGGCCCCGAGACAAGAGCGGTCAGTTTGTAAGGCAACTGACTACAACAGGAGCTCTCCCCCACTACTATAGAGACCAGACAGGATGAGTCTGTACCTCTAACAAAGTCCCATGCAGTATGCCAGCCAAAAATGGAAGATCTCAGGATAGAATTCCAAAAATGTCTCCTTTTGGATCTGTTCTTAGCCTTCAATTAAATAAATGCTCCAACTGCATGGTAAGGACTAGAGATGAGCGAACGTACTCGTTTAGGGCGATTTCGCAATCGAGCACCGCTTTTTTCGAATAACTGACTACTCGGGCGAAAAGATTCGGCGGGTGTGAGCGGGGGGTTGCAGAGGGGAGTGGGGGGGGGGGAGAGAGAGAGCTCCACCATGCCGCCCTCTGCCCCCCGGCGCCCCACGAATCTTTTTGCCCGAGTAGTCAGTTACTCGAAAAAAGTGGTGCTCGATTGCGAAATTGCCCTAAACGAGTACGTTCGCTCATCTCTAGTAAGGACCCCTAAACTGAAGTCATAAGATATGGTAATGTGCCATGGTAAGTAATAAGAAATGGCTCAACTAGGCCTTCACCATATTAAAACGCCCTTCAGGCCTTCCTTTTTTTTTTCAATGACCTTGTAAATTAAGGACTCTGTATATTATAGAAAGGCTTCAATTATTAGTTCTCTTCCCTAATTCATTATGGGATTACTTCCCGGGACAGAAACCCCCCTCGCCCCCTCCGACAGAAGAGTAAAAACTGAAACCTCAGCTCCCGTCTTGCTATTTATCATTGCATGTAGAGCAAGTGGCATTTTTCATGGCTTTGTCGGGAATTGTCTGCTGGTCGGAATTTCCGCTGGATGGAACCCCATTGTAAATATCGCGTTTCTCCACACACATATATTACGCTCAGCACACACACATTATCCCGAGTGCTTTGTGAGTTCACAGCATGGTCTTCCTAGCCGTATGTAATACAAGCATACAAGTTTCCTTCGCATACTTGCGGCCGTTTTTCATAAGGGTTACCACAGCAGAAGGCATGCATTTACTGCTCTGCTCCACAAACATGACGTCACGCCATGAACATGTTAAGAACCGCAATATCAGGACCACAAAAACGAGCAGACCTCCCACGCACACTCCATTAACTCTTTGGGCACTTCAAAGGGCGCAACTCTTTCCTCTTATTTAGTTTTCTCTTCTAGTTCATTTTCGCTTACTTGGCCCGAGTCATAAATTTTATATTCATATATTAATAAAATTTCCACCCAATATACTTTTTATTGCGTTTTACTGCGGAGTACGTGAAGATGCAAACTTAATTGCTGTGGTTACATTTATTAAGAATTTTTTAATAACCACAGCGCTCTCTACACATAAATTTGGTGATAGAGATTTAACAGATTTTTGCTAAAAGTTTTGTAAAAAGCCACAAATTAGAAGCAATCTCGCTCTGAATGGGTTCGGTCCCGGGAGACGTGATGTAAAAGGGAAAAACTTAGTTGGTGGCATGGCCCCAAAGTTTATTTACATGGCGGTGAAAGGGAAACCTAATAGGTTAATATTAACAGATCCACTTTTGACGGCCTTAACGGGACGGGCCAGATGAAGGTGGGGGTAGCAAAAAGTTTGTAAGTCGGAGTGTCAGGCAATGTGGGGGCAACATAAGGTTGGGGTCACACGGGACGGACTTCTTGCAGAATGGCCGCACCGAAAAACCACGAGAATTCTGCTGGAAAAGCGCAGCTTCAAAACCCGCAGGTTTTGGAGTAGATTTGCCGTCGAAGAGGAGAGAGGCTGCTGCAGAAAAGTATTGGCATGCTGCAGAATTGATTTCCGCGCCGCATGTCAGTTTTTGTGGGGCTTGGCTGCAACGGATTGGTTGCAGCGTGTTGACGAGATTTTTGCAAACTCTCGGCCACTTTGCTGGCTAATCCCAGGATTAGGAGCCGCGGGTGGAATTGCAGGGCGGACTTTCCGCACGGAAAGTCCGCGGCAATTCTGCCCCGTGTAAACCCAGCTTAACTCGTTCATGCGTGGGGTTGTTTTGGGCTTTGATGCCTAAAGCCATTGGCGTAAACGTATTTACATGCACTTTTGCGCAGCGTATTAATGCAATGTGCGTTGTGTATTTCCGTGCATATGTGCATGTTTTACTGCACTTTTTGAGCGTGCAAATTGTGCGCATTGGCACACTCAAAAAATCGTGGAACCACGCTCCAATTTATTGAAATGGGCAATTAAGTTGATTAGTTTCGACATGCGCTATTTTTGTGCACATGAAAACAGAGAACGCCGTTCATTTTTTTTACGGAAACAAGATACGTGCGAAATATACGCTTCTGTAAAGAAACCCGTTGAAATCGAGGGGGGCTATTCACTGCGTACTTTAGCTTTTGCAGTTCTGCATTCTTCACACAAGCGTAGGAGTATTTGTGCGTGACTGAGCGGGCATGTTCGCAGCTTGAGCTATGCATTTTTGCGCACATATTGGCATATTTTAATGTCCTTTTTCCGCCCGCAGAGGAGGTTCCTTTGAAAGACGCATCGAATGCAATGACTAATTCATCTAATGAGTTCTTTTAACAGCGGAATTGCGCAGCGCATTAGTCATCTCCTTGTGTATTGTTTGGGCATTTGCACACCTGCCCAGGGACGTAACTATAGAGGGTGCAGGGGATGCGGTTGCACCCGGGCCCAGGAGCCTCAGGGGGCCCATAAGGCCTCTTTTCTCCATATAGGGAGCCCAGTACTATGAATAAAGCATTATAGTTGGGGGCCCTGTTGCAGGTTTTGCATTGGGGCCAAGAAGCTTCAAGTTATGTCTCTGTGCAGCAATGTTTAGGTATGGGTACGGGTACAGATACAGATAGAGGGGGGCCCCAGCTCACGTTTTGCATCAGGGCCCCAGAGCTTTTAGTTACGCCCCTGCACCCGCCCTTCACTTCTATGGGGACCTTTGCTGCGCAAATGCTCAGAAAAGTAGAGTATGCTACTTTTTTACAGAAATCTGAATGAACTCATTGAAATCAATGGGTTCTATTCTCTGCATACTGCCCCCAAAGTACAGTCATAGTATGGTGCATGCTTAGGAGTCATGTAAGCATAATTCTGGCACCCTACATGAACGGCGGGGAAAATGAGGTTGAAAGAAAAAAATTCTAAGTAGAAAAAAATCCCTTTTCTTTTTGCTTTCTTACATCCTTCTTTTATAAAAAAAATAATAAATCATAATTGGTATGGCTGCATCTAGAATGATCCATAACGTAGCATAAATTGAATGCATGATTTATCCTGCACGATGAACACTCCCCCAAAAAAAGATAAATAAGGGTTAGTTTCCTTGGGGTGAGTGTCGTCTGAATTCTCGATGGAAGCAGTGAATTCAGGCGTCAATCATCCCGTGTGCATACGGCCACTAACAGGACATTGAGCAAGAACTGGATCACCTGTTGGAGGCACTTAGGCTTTAATGGAGGCAGGCGAAGGTGAATGGAGAATAGAGGCAGGCGAGCCTGAATGATCCCAAGTTACTCCGCCTCCACTCAGTTGTACGAGCGGTAAGGGGGTTTGTCATGTTGTAATCCCGAAACCTGTTGCAGAAGACCCTTTGTTTTTATTGGTTTAAACGTTTCCCGAACCCCTCACTTGGTTATCTGCATTTCTGGATTACAGGAGGACTGCCCAGACCTACGTACCTCCCTGGTAAAGTAAGAGACTCACTTCTCATTCATCACACCCAATGTATGGTTAGTCCTTGATCGTTGTCTACTTTTTCTGTTTTCTCTTCATCATGACTATAGTCATGTCACAGTCCACGGGCTGCAAGAAATCCTTTGGTGGACTGCTTTTGGCCCACAAGCCTCATGTTGTGCAGGCCTGATCAAAAGATTCAATTACAGCAAATGTGGACTGATATGCCACAGGATACAATACCGAACCTGTATTTCTCCATGCCCATCCCTATTACATCTTGTATCCAACCTAGAGTTGACCCAACAGAATACTAGAGCCTCCATGCCTGTCCGTATCACATCTTTCATTCAAGCTAGAGGCAGCCCAACAGGATACTAGAACCTCCACGCCCGTCCGTATCACATCTTGTATCCAACCTAGAGGTGGTACAACAGAGTACTAGAGCCTCCATGCCCGTCCGTATCACATCTTGTATGCAAGCTAGAGGCGGTACAACCAGGTACTAGAGCCTCCATGCCCGCCCGTTTCACATCTTGTATCCAAGCTAGAGGCGGTACAACAGGGTACTAGAGCCTCCATGCCCACCTGTATCACATCTTGTATCCAAGCTAGAGACAGTACAACTGGGTACTAGAACCTCCACGCCCGTCCGTGTCACATCTTGTATCCAACCTAGAGGTGGTACAACAGGGTACTGGAGCCTCCATGCCTGCACGTTTCACATCTTGTATCCAAGCTAGAGGCGGTACAACAGGGTACTAGAGCCTCCCTACAAGGGTCAGCTTTCCACAATAAATGATCCTTTTCCTCCGATATTGTAATCAATGCTACGATCACACAGAGAAAGTTTCATTCGATTCTGACAACTCCTTTTAGGGGAGGGATAGTTTTTCAATGAGTGTATATATTTGCGAAGATTCACCTTTTCTGCACCTCAGGCTTCTTTCCCATGAGCGTATATAGGCTTGCTGTTTTCACGGCTGGCCGATATATGCTGTGTTCTGATGCATTGGATTCCAATGCACAGATCACATGGCTGTTTTCCCATGACGTAAAAGCGCCCAGCTGGCCAATATAGCTCTGGGTGTTTTTACATCAGGCCCAAAATATAGTCCTGGAACTATCTTTTGGGTCGAAATACACTGGCCGCTGCATGGGCTCCTATGGGAGCCAATGACAACGACCAGAGAAGGGAGATGGGAGGGAGGTTAGCAGCGTGGCTGCTAAACTCCCTCCCTCTTCTCTTCTCCTATTGCTGGCTGTGGACAAGGGGTGGGACGGGGCAGAGCTAGACTCCACCCCCTTGTTTCCCCTTGTCCACAGTCAGCAATGGATGGAGGCGGGATGGAGCAGCGCTTAACTCTGCTCCTGTCCCACCCCCTCCCATTGCAAAGAGCGAGCGGAGAGGAGAGCAGAGGTGAACCTGCGAGGGGAAAGGGTCAACGGCATTAGATTTTTGCACCTATTCACCAGCTTTAACGGCACAGATGATAGCGTATATCAGCCGACCGTTAAAACGGCGGCCGACATACGTTCGTGGGAAAGAAGCCTCAGTAAAATTTATATATTGTTGGAAGTAACTTTACATTTTTGAACTCCACATCTCTTGTCTATGAACAGGGAGGAGGAGGCTGAGGGGGATGAAGGCCCTTGGTCAACTGCTCCTTGTGCTTTCCTATAGGTCTGTTAACGAACATGCATGTAGCTTCAAATAACGCACATGGACGAAATTTGTTTTACTGTAGAAATATATTCATATATTAATGCAGTGAATATTAACGCTTTAACTGCCAGCCATTTTATCAGTTTTATTTTTTTTCATCCCCGTGTTCAAAGGGGTATTTTTAGTGGAGTGAAATGGATAAAAATAAGAAAATGCGCCATTTTTCAGGGGAGGTTTTCTTTTGCAGCATTCATATTGCAGTAAAAATGACATTACCTTCATTCTGTATGTCAGTACCTTTATGACAATACTATGTTTATAGATTTTTTTTGTTTTACTACATTTAAAAAATTTTTAAAAACCCTTTTATTACAAAAAATGGTTTTGTCATCATATTCTGAGCTCCAGAGCCTCCTTATTCTCCCGTTGATGGGGCTCTGCGAGGGCTCATTTTTTGCTGCAGTTTTTATTGCTACCATTTTTGTGTGCATACAACTTTTGAGCACTTTTCATTCCATTTTTGTTGGGAGATCGGGTGACCAAATAATCCACAATTCGGGCATTGTGTGTGTTTTTTGTTTTTTTTACAGCATTTACCTTGTGAGATAAATAATACCCTGTCACCCCAAAAATAAGACGCGTCTTATATTAATTTTTGCTCCCAAATATGCGCTACGTCTTATTTTCAGGGGGTGTCTTATTTCGCCGCGGCAAATCCGTCTGTGGCCGCTAATCCCTTAATTGGCCAGCTTTGTGGACGAAATTTCTCAGAAATCTCGTCCACATGGGACAGCAAATCTGTCACGGCAAAGCTGGGAGAAGCCGGCGTTGTGGTGCGGATTCACCGGCCACAGAAACGGAAAAGCGTGCAGCCAGGTCGCTTCAAAACAAGCGGCTGAGTGCCGTGGGTTTTGAAGCAGCGCTTTCCCGGTGGAAATCTCGCTGTTTACCGCTGTGGCCAAACTGCGAGATTTCCGCTGGAAATACGCTCTGTGAGAACCCAGCCTTAAGAATCACACAGGGTGCCTGACTCACACACAGAGCCATTAAAAAAAAAGGGCTGTAAAGTAACGTACCTGTCTGCAGACAGAAGTTCCTGTACCACTTGTAAGCAGGGATGGTATTGCAGCTTCCGGCCACCATGGGGAGCTCATCACAGCAGACATGTACAGCAGGAACAGAACGTACAGTATGGACTTTTCCAGCCAGCAAGGGGAGCTCACAACAGCACACCTGTACAGCACAGCAGGGACAGGATAACAGCAGACTGTCTGCAGATCTACCTATACATCTGGAGGTAGGAGACAACGGGGATGGCAGCAGGGGACAGGCCTCTTGACTTGCCTGCACACTTTACTATGCCTTACTATCGGGGGGTGCCTTATATTTGAGACTTCTGCAAATTTCAGGGGGTGCCTTATTTTCAGGGGGTGTCTTATTTTTGGGGAAACACGGTACGATAATAAGATAATTAGGACTTTTTTTGAATGCAGCGAAACCCATTATACATTTTTATTGTTTACATTGTTTTTTTTTTTAAAGTATATTTTTATATAATATTTCAATATTCAATATTATTTATTTTATATATATATTATATAATATATTATATATTTTAAAAATATATTTAACGTAAAAGGGTTTTTCTGAGTAATTATTAGATTAGTGGCAGTGGGGGGGATGCATTTTATATATATAAAAAAAACCTATTACTTACCTCTCTCCACTGTTCCCCCATCGCCGCTCCTGTCCTCCAATCTTCAATTTTTTTTCACTGCAGCTGTTACACAGATTGTTCACCCAAGTTACCGCTGAAGCCAGTAGTAGGCCTGATGTTCCATAAACCTGTCTTGTGGGCTTCCAATGTGGAAGCCCCCGGCAGGTTTATGGGACATAACCAGGCCAGAAAGCCTGATGATGTCACTTGTCAGATGCTAAGACGCTAGAGCTCCGAAGAGACGGTTTGGTGCCACGATGAGTACATTACTCTATATGGTTTATGGCACAGGGTGCCCAAAATTATACAAAAAATTAAAGTTGGACAGCCTCTTAAAATTTTACATTTTTTATCTTTCTTAGGAGACTTGGATTTCTACAGTATACTGTATTCCGTATGCAATTCAGTATTGCAGTATATTGTATTTTTAATGTTCACATATGATTAAATATGTGGCAGCCCTAGGAGCCTTCCCTATGACCAGGGCTATCAAGGCCACCATTGATGGGGCCAATGGTGAGTCAGATTCTATACTTACCTATTCCTTCCTATTCTTCCTATTCAGTCTACTTACCTGATCTTCACCTCACCTATCTTCTCCTGTCTCCTGCAGTCCAGGGGGTCACTTCACCTTGAGCTGTCTGATTCTTCTCCTACCTGTGAGGTTATGTACATTGGTTGACAGTCTTCTGCCTGCCAGCCAGTGAACATTACGTGACAGCTCACAGGCCAGCAGGGGGAGTGCCGATCTACTTTAGAGACTGCTCATGCGAGCTGTTTTTGAAATAGAATACAATTGATCCGGCCAGAATGAATGTGAGGAATGCCAGCTTCATAACAAGCTGGTCAGCATGCGGTGAGATGACCCCGGGGAATTGGAGAAGCTCAGTCATGAGAAGATGTGGTAAGGATTTTGACGGAGAAGAAATAGGTGAGTATAGAATTTTTTTTTTTTTTATGACAAAACCCCTTTATTGTGTATGGCCAGGGTTATTCTTCATGCCCCATTGAAATCACTAGTTATTGGTTTGCATATACTCAGTCCAGAAACCTAAATTGAACCTTCTCAGCATCAATGCAAAAATCTGTAACCTCATCTACACCCACCCTGCACCAGTTATAATACCAATATCTTCTATTGTGGGTCAGTGGCAAAGCTATAGGGGTCACAGTGGTCACAATTGTGACCAGGCTTCTGAGCCTAGGGGGCCCAAGGACCCTTCTAGCCACAAGAGCCAGCAAGACTGAAGTTACTGGACACCCTGCCCAAAAATCTGGTGTGCACAGAACAAACTTTGACACCTACTCAGTCCAGCATCTGACACGCCAAACTTTTGGGCAATGGTGGAACAGAGGCAAAATGTGAACATGTGGGGGTGGGGGGCAGGAGCAAAGCATGTGGGGGAAATAGCAGCAAGGGTAGAGTGTGAGCATGTGGTGGGGGAAGCAGAGCCAGGGGGAGCTGGGGATAACGGCAAAATGGGGTGAGTTTCCAGAGACAAATCATAGCTGGAAGAGGTCCTCATGGCAGTCTTTAGCCAGGTAAAGAACAAAGGGGAAAGTGGATGACTCCAATTAAAGAAGACTTCCCCTGTCATCACTGGAGGTACCTGCACTGTAATCACTATCACCGTGTAAGAGCTGTTATCTGGCTATAATATTTTGACTGTATTATTTAGTTACCATATACTACCATACATTGTATCTAAGCTTAAGGGGCCCCAAGCTGAACTTTTGCACCAGGGCCCATGAGTTTTAGCTACTCCCCCACTGCTAACTCTATAGTTACTTCTCTGATTCAGCCTTCAAACATGGCTACCTCAATGGAGTTCCAAGCTTTTTGTCATTACCAATTATCAAATCCTACTCTTTACCCCATTAAACCTCTGTATTACAGTAGCCAGTTGAAAAAGCTGATGTTACTTGCTGGAACCTGACGTGCCACTAGAGCCATATAACTACTTTTTAGGCCCAGACATTAAGTAAACTTGATATTCCCAGCTAGGATCCCTCCTGTACCGCTCCGTCTCGGCAAACTTCAGGAACTATTACTACAGGGACTTGAGTCAAAGGTCTGTCAAATCAGTTCAAAGGAAGCCCTCGTCTCAGAAGTTGCCTTAACTTTCAATCTACAAATATCTCAATCACTCGCTCGCTGTTGAGTTCTTCATTAACAATAGAAATAGTGTTATAAAAAAAAATCCCTAATCGCTCTGCGAAGACCCCACTAGTGGCGAAGCGGTTAATAGGATGTAGCTATCTAAACAGAATACATTGCAAATAGAATCGGATATTTCCTTCAATAGAAAACAATCTACCACAACCGTTCTCATTCCTCCCGGAGAAAAAGACATTAGTTCTCTGAATTACACGCCACTTTCATAATTCTCCCTGAAGTGCCACACAGGGACTGTGCAGAAGAGAGGAAAGTGAAAACACATGTGCGGGTTCTCAGTATCAGGCTCAGCGCTGCCCCTGGCCTCTGCCCACCAGCGCTGTTTGGAGTCTTAATCCTGTCCGTGAATGGCAGTATTTGTGAGTGCCTGCTAAGTCTCAGCTAATGCATTCATGAATAATAGCTGCCCTCATGCGCTTATCGGTTAAGCTCACTCAGACAGTTCAAGAAAGGCATCAACTGCAACTATAGAACCTCTTCTCACTTGCAAGGTCCGTTGCATCACGAAGGAGGATCAAGTCCAGATGTGACCCCCATGCTGTAAAACTGCTCAGGACATGGAGGGATGAAGGGTGATGCTTAAAAAAACAAACAGATACAAATGAATGCAAATTGTATCAATTTTTGGTAAACTGATGATTGCAAATCGGGAGCAAGTTCTTGAAAGGGATGGTCCCATCAAAAGAAAGGGAGATATAAAAGAAACGAACAATCACTGAAAATGGCCATACTGATACAGGAGGGTTAATATCTGCACCCCCTCAGCATGCAGGCAGCCAAATGCCAAATGAGGGAGCCAGTTACACCTGTGGAGGACACCGATGAGACAGCCACTCACACAACCTACTAATATAGAGGGGGGTGGCTGCTTGGTGTATACTCCTGCACAAAGTAGTAGATACAGAGTGACAGCCCATTCTGATACATGTACTGCACAATGCAGGCTTGCAACGTATTAATGACGCCATAATAGTTCGTTGGGTTGCCCTGCACCTCAAAAAGTGAGCCACATTGGTACTGCCACCCTGGGCACCCACGGTGTATAGAAGCCGCACTGCATGTGAATAATGCATAATAAATGCAAGGTATTACCGTGTTTCCCCGAAAATAAGACAGTGTCTTATATTAATTTTTGTTCAAAAAGGTTTAACTTTTTTACATGTATAGCTGCCTGGACACTATTTAAATTGACTTTTTAAATTAACTGTTAGCAGAGCTTAATTTTGGAGCAGGGCTTATATTTCAAGCATCCTCAAAAAGCCTGAAAAATCATTTTGCATCCTCAAATATTCTGGAAGATCATGCTATGTCTTATTTTCAGGGTATGTCTTATTTTCAGGGAAACAGGGTAGATGCATTTTGGCTAAAATACTTGAACTGACAAGCCGCATCTGTGTAGGAGTATACACCAAGCAGCCACCCCCCTCTATATTAAGAGGTTGTGTGAGTGGCTGTCTGATCAGTGTCCAGCACAGGTGTAATTGGCTCCCTCATTTGGTATTTTGGCTGCCTGCATGCTGAGGGGGTGCAGATATCTGCCCTCCTGTATCAGTAAGTATATGGCCATTTTCAGTGATTGTTTGTTTGCTCGTTTTTATATTTCCCTTTCTGTGATACATTTATATTAGTGTAGGGTCCCATCAAAAGAAGTTCACAGGAGAACAGGGGTCCCAAAGATTCTCGAATGAACAGATGCACTGCCGCATCATTCACTTTAAAGGCTTGGTGCCCCGTAACGTACATGTGTGTCATGGGAACGGCTAAGTTAAGGGTAACTACCGTATATTTACGACAGCTTCTGAGCGGTGGGAGGGGTCATGACTGACAGCTGGAGTCCTGCGAGGATCCATCAATGTTGATTGCAGCTCATACACGGTCAACAGAGGGAAGGTGCTCCCTTTCTGACGTAATCAGCCTAAAATCGTGGAGGGCTGATGGGTTATAATTAAATGCCAGCTGAACGGCATCTGGATCTGCCATGGCATGCTATTTTACAGACTTTTCCCTCTTTTGTTTTACATTTAAAAAAACAACTAAAAAAGATCATTTGTGGTTTTGATGCATCAGTAACAACTTGTACAATAACCGGTCCAAAATAGGCTGCATACTTAAGGGGTTAATGGGACTACCAGAGATAGTTCAAGCACTATAAAGAGGGTCCTAGCAGTTAAAAAGAATGAAGAGGTGAATGAATGGGTGACCAGCGCTCCATTCAGTTGGGGGACCTTTAGTTTCCCCGTTCTTATGATCAGTGGTTGGACTCCCACCAATCAGGTATTTATCCGCTGGCCTGTGGTTAGGGGACGTCTCTGATGGGACACCCCCTATAAAGTAGTGTTCCAGTTCAGATAAGGTTTTTCAGGGCTCCCCGAATGTGCTGCCCTTATATCTGAAATGCTACCTTGGTTTTATAGCATAGATGAGCGACTACCTGTTTGCAGTCACATTTGATATGTGAAAAACAGAACATGTTCTATATATATATTTTTTTTGCACAACCAAAATTTCCGCGCAAAATATGGAAATGTGACCGAACCCACTGAAATCGATGGGTTCTATTCTACATGTATTGTGTGTGCAAAACGTGCACAACTACCTGTGTGAAGCCAGGCTTAGGCTTTATTCACACGAGCGTATATATCGGCCGCGTTTTCACGCCTGGGCAATATGTGCTGCCCATCTAATGCATTGGTTTACAATGTATCAGTTCAGATGGGCATATTCCCGTTGCGTAATAGTGCCTGGCCGGGCAAGATAGCGCGAATACGGGGTGCATTTCTGCCGGGTACTTTTACATCAGCCAGGAAAAATAGTTCAGAAACTATCTACCTGCCCGGAATACAGCAGCGGCTCCCATAGACTCCTATGGGAGCCTATGGCAGCTGCTGGAGAAGGGGGTGGGAGGGAGTTTAGCAGCGTGTCTGCTAAACTTCCACCCCCTTCCCTCCTTCCATTGCTGGCTGTTTGCAATGGGACGGGGCGGGATGGAGCTGGAGATAGTTGCAAAGCTCCCACCCTACCCGCCCCCTCCTATTGCTGACAGCCGACAAGGGGCAAAGAGGGAGCAGGAGCTTAGCAGACTAGTTCCCGACCCGCCCCCTTCAATTGCCGAGAGCCAGCGAGGGGACAGAAAGGGGGAGGCAGCTAAACTGTCTCCCCCCGCCCGTCGGCAATCCGATCTCGGCGTATATGCGCCGGACCCAGGCCATCTGAATGGGCGCACAAACGCTCGTGTGAATGAGCCCTAAGACTGGCCCTTCAGAACCCCAGATGATGCCTCAGTGGGCCCAGGCTCAAACAGGTCCAGTGATGGCGGATAATGTTTGTCACGTATTTTATGGCGGATTTTGCGCTAAGCGTTGCAGAGGGGGAAATCCAGGCTGAAAATATGAGACATTTCCGCAACAGGATGTGCGCGCTCTGATTTTCGTGCAGAATTTTTTCAGTTTATGTGGACGGGGGTTGAAATCCTCATTACTTAGGCCCCTCTCATGCATGCGCTTTTTACCGCGGTGTTTTGAACGCCACGGTACTCGTGCTAGAATGCTCCCATTGATTTCAATGGGGCCTTGCAGACCTGCGCTCAATGCGGTGCGTTAAATACGGTGGCAAAATGCCGTGCTTAAAATCGCAGCATTTTGCCCCCTCTGTGTGTGAGAATGGCCTTATATTGTAAATTGCTGCGGTAAGTAAAGCTGCGGGTGACCTGTAGGTGTCGCTGTTACTGTGCATGCAAGAGAATAGCCAAAGGGAACAGAAGGGTAGTGAATGGAAGACCGTATCCAGCAAACACTTCTCACCCCGTTGCACCCAGTTTTAGTAAGGGGGGTTTCATACCTACGTTGGGGGTTCCGCTTTCCTGCGCCATTCAGGGAGCAGGAAAGGGCAATCCATGTGGTTGATCCACCCCATCTTAGGACAGAACCGATGAGCGCTGGACCGACCCCATTGACTATAATGAGGTCCATTCAGTTTCTGCTCCGCTGCCCGTATATTAGGGCTTTTTAACACACGCAATGCGCAGGGAGTCCATTTTCACTCTCGATTTTGCCCGCAGCATGCTCTACTTTGGTGCGCAGATATGAAACCACTCTAAGGTCGCTCACACACATGCCGCTTTTTACCATGATTAGCGCGGCTAACTGCGGTACAGCGCTGCCATTGATTTCAATGAAGCCTCGCAGACATGCGCTCGAAGCGCCACGATTTTCGAGTGCTGTTTCTTTTACTTTTGCGCATTTTTATGCTTTTTAACCCACCTTATTACCATCACCATGATGGGGTGCGTTTCATAAGCTGTGACCTGCATTCAAAAACGCTGCTTAAAATTGCGCCAAAAATGCAGCGATTTCGAGCAGCATTTTTGGAACGCATTTGTGTGAGAGGGGCCTAATACTTTGTATTCTGATACATCAAAAGCACGCATCTTTCTCATGTACTAATACGGTAGTTTGCTACAATGTATCAAATGCATCAGCCTTGAGACAATATGGTTATCATTGTAGCTGAGAGATGCATTACGTGTTCAGTTATTTAGTCTCTTGACCTAAAGACAGTTTCCTTTCACTGACAGCAAGCATGGAGCTTGAAAGTGATGAGAAGTCGATGCAGATGACCAACAGATCGTCCCAGTGATGCTTTTACACAGGAGCAATCATCACTTGGTGAATGGAGGTGGAACAAGTCGAGGATGATTCCAGCCCACCTGCCTCCATTCACAAGAGCCTCATGTGGTGCAGAGCCCCATAACCTGAAGGTTGTGAGTTCAATCCCCACGTGGTTGAGGTAGCCGGCGCAAGGTTGACTCATCCCTTCAAGGTCAGTAAAATGAGTACCCAGCTGGGTGGGGGGTAATAAATGAAAAATCACCTGAAGGATAAGTTGGCGCTATACGAATAACAAGATTTATTATTTTTTTATTTTAAGGGGGCAGTTGTTCATAAGTGATAATTGCCTGTTTACACGGTCGATCTGTCTTTCAGTTTTATGCCTGCAGAAACTGAACGACAAACAAGAAGCGAATGAATTCTCTTTCATCGTTCAGTCGGGGCGTGCCTTTACATTGAGCAATAATCGTTCTGATTCCTGCTGGATACGGGAATCTGAATGATTTATTGGCCATGTGAAAGGGCACTAAGAATTGTTAGGATTCCTAAGATAGTATAGCAACAAGTTAAAAACTAGATGGAGAAAAGAGGAGATAAAAACAGTGAACACTGTGAAAGTAATTAGTAAAACAATGCCTTAACCACTGAGTTTAGTGCATCGTGATGGAACTAGACAAAGTGCAGTGAAGAGCCACCTGAGCAATAAAGTGGATGAAGGATGGTCAGGGGAAAGGCTGCATTAGCCGTGTTTACTCTATAAAAGAGGATTCGGAGAGGGAATATGATTAGTATTTACTAACATGTCCAAGGTTAATGCAAGACACTTGTAAGTGGCTCATGACATTAAGGACAGCACAGATGACCATCCTCCCTGGAGATAGTAGGACTTATCGCCAGTAGCTGAGGAAACTCTTGTAACATAAAGTGGATGAGAGATGATCAGGGGAAAGGCTCCATTAGCCGTGTTTACTCTATAAAAGAGGATTCTTAGTGGGGATATGATTGCTATTTACTAACATGCCCAAGGTTAATGCAAGAAACTTGTTAGTGGCTCTTGACCTCAAGGGTAGCATAGATGATGATCCTCCCTGGAGATAACAGTCCATATCTCTCATAGCAGAGGAAACTCTTGTAACAATACTAGAAGAATTAAGCCTAAGGACAGATAAGAGACAATCGCCTTATGGTTTGTATATTTGAGACATGATATCAGTTGGACTTGAAGGTTTAGAAACAGTTCAAGTTTTTTTTCTCATTTGACTGTTTCGACTGGCTGGGGAAATGTTTAGCCGTCTATAAGAACTTGATGTAGGTAGACCCTCCAAAGAACCCCACAAGTTTGGACTCAACCAGAGATGGGCGAGCACCAAAATGCTCGGGTGCTCGTTACTCGAAACAAAATTTTTGCGATGCTCGAGGGTTCGTTTTGAGTAACGAACCCCATTGAAGTCAATGGGCGACCCGAGCATTTTTGTATATCGCCGATGCTCGCTAAGGTTTCCATTTGTGAAAATCTGGGCAATTCAAGAAAGTGATGGGAACGACACAGCAACGGATAGGGCAGGCGAGGGGCTACATGTTGGGCTGCATCTCAAGTTCCCAGGTCCCACTATTAAGCCACAATACCGGCAAGAGTGCCCCCCCCCCCTCCCAACAATTTTTACTTCTGAAAAGCCCTCATTAGCAATGCATACCTTAGCTAAGCACCACACTACCTCCAACAAAGCACAATCGCTGCCTGCATGACACTCCGCTGCCACTTCTCCTGGCTTACATGCTGCCCAACCCCCCCACCCCACCCCGCACAACCCAGTGTCCACAGCACACACCAAAGTGTCCCTGCGCAGCCTTCAGCTGCCCTCATGCCACGCCACACTCATGTCTATTTATAAGTGCGTCTGCCATGAGGAGGAACCGCAGGCACACACTGCAGAGGGTTGGCACGGCTAGGCAGCGACCCTCTTTAAAAGGGGCAGGACGATAGCCCACAATGCTGTACAGAAGCAATGAGAAATATAATCCTGTGCCACCGCCATCAGGAGCTGCACACGTGGGCATAGCAATGGGGAACCTATGTGCCACACACTATTCATTCTGACAAGGTGTCTGCATGCCCCAGTCAGACTGCGTTTTTTTATAAATAGTCACAGGCAGGTACAACTCCGCAATGGGAATTCCGTGTGCACCCACAGCATGGGTGGCTCCCTGGAACCCACCCGCTGTACATAAATGTATCCCATTGCAGTGCCCTGGACAGCAGAGCTAACGTCAGATTAAATGCAGGTGGGCTTCGGCCCAAACTGCATGCCCCAGTCAGGCTCGAGTTTTTTATAAGTATACACAGGCACGTACATCTCCCTAATGGGAAGTCCATGTGGACCGACAGCATGGGTGGGTCCCAGGAAGCCACTGGCGGTACATAAATATATCCCATTGCAGTGCCCAGCACAGCTGATGTAACGTCAGCTTTAATGCAGGTGGGCAAAAAATTAATTGGATTACACTGTAGGCGAGGGCCCAAAAAAATTGGTGTACCAACAGTACTAATGTACCTCAGAAAAATTGCCCATGCCCAACCAAGAGGGCAGGTGAAACCCATTAATCGCTTTGGTTAATGTGGCTTAATTAGTAACTAGGCCTGGAGGCAGCCCAGTTAAAATAAAAATTGGTTCAGGTGAAAGTTTCAACGCTTTAATGAGCATTGAAATGTATAAAAATTGTTTACAAAAATTATATGACTGAGCCTTGTGGCCCTAAGAAAAATTGCCCGTTCGGCGTGATTACGTGAGGTTTCAGGAGGAGGAGCAGGATGAATAGAATACACAGATTGATGAAGCAAAAAGGTTCCCGTTTTTGATGGTGATAGAGAACGATGCTTCCATCCGTGGGTGCAGCCTACGTATTGCTTAGGTATCGCTGCTGTCCGCTGGTGGAGAAGAGAAGTCTGGGGAAATCCAGGCTTTGCTCATCTTGATGAGTGTAAGCCTGTCGGCACTGTCGGTTGACAGGCGGGTACGCATATCTGTGATGATTCCCCCAGCTGCACTAAACACCCTCTCTGACAAGACGCTAGCCACAGGACAAGCAAGCACCTCCAGGGCATACAGCGCGAGTTCAGGCCACGTGTCCAGCTTCGACACCCAGTAGTTGTAGGGGGCAGAGGCGTCACGGAGGACGGTTGTGCGATCGGCTACGTACTCCCTCACCATCCTTTTACAGTGCTCCCGACAACTCAGCCTTGACTGGGGAGCGGTGACACAGTCTTGCTGGGGAGCCATAAAGCTGGCAAAGGCCTTGGAGAGTGTTCCCCTGCCTGCGCTGTACATGCTACCTGATCTCTGCGCCTCCCCTGCTACCTGGCCCTCGGAACTGCGCCTTCTGCCACTAGCGCTGTCGGATGGGAAGTTTACCATCAGTTTGTCCACCAGCGCCCTGTAGTATAGCATCACTCTCGAACCCCTTTCCTCTTCGGGTATGAGAGTGGAAAGGTTCTCCTTATACTGTGGGTCGAGCAGTGTGTACACCCAGTAATCCGTAGTGGCCAGAATGCGTGTAATGCGAGGGTCTCGAGAAAGGCATCCTAACATGAAGTCAGCCATGTGTACCAGGGTACCTGTACGCAACACATGGCTGTCCTCACTAGGAAGATCACTTTCAGGATCCTCCTCCTCCTCCTCCTCCTCCTCAGGCCATACACGCTGAAAGGATGACAGGCAAGCAGCATGGGTACCCTCAGCAGTGGGCCAAGCTGTCTCTTCCCCCTCCTCCTCATGCTCCTCCCCCTCCTCCTCAACGCGCTGAGATACGACATGAGGGTGCTCTGACTATCCAGCGACATACTGTCTTCCCCCGCCTCCGTTTCCGAATGCAAAGCGTCTGCCTTTATGCTTTGCAGGGAACTTCTCAAGAGGCATAGCAGAGGAATGGTGACGCTAATGATTGCAGCATCCCCGCTCACCATCTGGGTAGACTCCTCAAAGTTTCCAAGGACCTGGCAGATGGCTGCCAACCAGGCCCACTCTTCTGTAAAGAATTGAGGAGGCTGACTCCCACTACGCTGCCCATGTTGGAGTTGGTATTCCACTATAGCTCTACGCTGCTCATAGAATCTGGCCAACATGTGGAGCGTAGAGTTCCACCGTGTGGGCACGTCGCACAGCAGTCGGTGCACTGGCAGATTAAACCGATGTTGCAGGGTGGCAGCGTCCGTCTTGGACTTGCGGAAATGTGAGCTGACTCGGCGCACCTTTCCGAGCAGGTATGACAAGTGTGAGTAGCTTTTCAGAAAGCGCTGAACCACCAAATTAAAGACATGGGCCAGGCATGGCACGTGCGTGAGGCTGCCGAGCTGCAGAGCCGCCACCAGGTTATGGCCGTTGTCACACACGACCATGCCCGGTTGGAGGCACAGCGGCGCAAGCCTGCGGTCGGTCTGCTCTGTCAGACCCTGCAGCAGTTCGTGGGCCGTGTGCCTCTTCTCTCCTAAGCTGAGTAGTTTCAGCACGGCCTGCTGACGCTTGCCCACCGCTGTGCTGCCACGCCGCGCGACACCGACTGCTGGCGTCGTGCTGCTGCTGCTGACACATCTTGATTGCGAGACAGAGGTTGCGTTGGAGAAGGAGGAGAAGGAGGAGGGTGGTTTAGTGGAGGAAGCATACACCGCCACAGATACCAGCACCGAGCTGTGGCCCGCAATTCTGGGGGTGGGTAGGACGTGAGCGGTCCCAGGCTCTGACTCTGTCCCAGCCTCCACTAAATTCTCCCAATGTGCCGTCAGGGAGATATAGTGGCCCTGCCCGCCTGTGCTTGTCCACGTGTCTGTTGTTAAGTGGACCTTGGCAGTAATTGCGTTGGTGAGGGTGCGTACAATGTTGCAGGAGACGTGGTCGTGCAGGGCTGGGACGGCACATCGGGAAAAGTAGTGGCGACTGGGAACCGAGTAGCGCGGGGCCACCGCCGCCATCATGCTTTTGAAAGCCTCCGTTTCCACAAGCCTATACGGCAGCATCTCCAGGCTGATCAATTTGGCTATGTGCACGTTTAACGCTTGAGCGTGCGGGTGCGTGGCGGCGTACTTGCGCTTGCGCTCAAACAGTTGCGCTAGCGACGTCTGGACGCTGCGCTGAGAGACATTGCTGGATGGGGCCGAGGACAGCGGAGGTGAGGGTGTGGGTGCAGGCCGGTAGGCACTCGTGCCTGTGTCCTCAGAGGAGGGTTGGATCTCAGTGGCAGGTTGGGGCACAAGGGGAGAGGCAGTGGTGCAAACCGGAGGCGGTGAACAGCCTTCGTCCCACCTTGTGGGGTGCTTGGCCATCATATGCCTGCGCATGCTGGTGGTGGTGGCTCCCCAGCTGATCTTGGCGCGACAAAGGTTGCACACCACTGTTCGTCGGTCGTCAGGCGTCTCTGTGAAAAACTGCCAGACCTTAGAGCACCTTGGCCTCTGCAGGGTGGCATGGCGCGAGGGGGCGCTTTGGGAAATAGTTGGTGGATTATTCGGTCTGGCCCTGCCTGTACCCCTGGCCACCGCACTGGCTCGGCCTGTGCCCACACCCTGACTTGGGCCTCCGCGTCCTCGCCCGCGTCCACGTCCTCTAGGCCTACCCCTACCCCTCAGCATGGTGTATTACCAGTAGTGCAGAAACAGAACGCTGTAATTAAATGTGCCACTTATTGGCCTGTGGTTGGAGGCTGACTTTGCTTATGGAACGCACAGCAGAGCCAGGAAAGAATTTTGCGCAAGCCTGCTGTAACACTTAGCTGGCTGCGTATTATCTAGGACAACTACCCCCAGCAGAGACCCAGTACACTGAGGACGGTCACAGGCAGCCCAAATAGATTTTTTTTCCCAAATGTTTTTGTCTTCTGTCCCTGCCTCACCAGTACTGGCCCTGGACAATGTAAAATTACTGCAGGACGCAATGCTCTGCACGGCCGATATACAAAAAAAAAAAAAGTGCAACACTGCAAAAAGCAGCCTCCACACTACTGCACACGGTTAGATGTGGCCCTAAGAAGGACCGTTGGGGTTCTTGAAGCCTAAAATAACTCCTAACACTCTCCCTATAGCAACTCCAGCAAGACAGCACTTTCCCTGAACTATGTCAGAATGCATCTGTGGTGAGCCGCGGGAGGGGCCGATTTATATACTCGGGTGACACCTGATCTCGCCAGCCACTCACTGCAGGGGGGTGCTATAGGGCTTGAACGTCGCAGGGGGAAGTTGTAATGCCTTCCCTATTGGCCAGAAAGGCGCGCTAACGTCTCAGAGATGAAAGTGAAAGTAACCCGAACATCGCGTGGTACTCGTCTCGAGTAGCGAGCATCTCGAACACGCTAATACTCGAACGAGTATCAAGCTCGGACGAGTACGTTCGCTCATCTCTAGACTCAACACAAAACATCATGTTTTGTATAAGGTATGAGAAAACCATCATAGAAGAGATCTCAAGTCAAGACAAATTAGAGGACTTCGAAAACTGGGACAAGAGAAACAACTTCCAGTTGTGAGATCTTCTAGAATATGGGAATGGGTACAACATGGTCACCTTTCTGACTGCCACCTTACTGGAATGTCTACAATTACCCACTCTACCACATCCATTTACAATTAGGAGAGTCCACCATATCCATGCCCCTTTGGGTCCGAAGGGGAGGTTGTCATCGACCAGTCATCGCTAAATATCTAAACCGGCCCTTCAAGAATAAATACGGAAAACGTATTGATGGCCGAAGTTGACAGTTACCAACTGCTATTAAAAACATATATTTCCCAAATCTGTAAAATCTGTTTGACCTCATTAAAATTGGCACAGAAGGGGGTATTACTGGGACAACCATCTAAAAACTTTACACCAAGAAAATACTTCCTGCCAACAATCCTATTATCTGCAGCCAAGCTACTCATCCCTCGAATGTGGCGGAACAAAAAACCCACTTCCCTAACCCAATGGGACAACAAAATACACCACATACAGTATACCACTTGGAGGAACTCATAAACTGGGAGAACGTCACCAGAAATAAATTTCTAACCATTTGGTCACCATGGATTGATTTTAACTAGAGATGAGCCAGTATACTCGCTAAAGGCGGGGCGGAAAGGAGGGGAGATCTCCCTCGCCCCCCCGCGCGTTCCCTCCTGCTGACTGCCGCTACTCACCGTTCCCCCGTCCCGACACCCGAACCTTTCGTCTCGAGCAGGCAGGTACTCGCTAAGGGCAATGCTCGCTCGAGCAATTGCCTTTAGCGAGTATACTCACTCATCTCTAATTTTAACCTTTCCCCCTTTTATTGGTTTATAGGTTACTGTTTTTATGGTTCTTCACACCACCATTGTCTTATGATGAGCTTAAAACACATAATCCTTATAAAATAAAAATATTTATGAGAGCATTCATGGCCGTTTTAAACTGTGACAGATTGCATCTCTCGCGAGTCCCGCATGTCTCAATCATAAATGTACATTTCTTCCTGTATGTTTAAACAATCTGTATAGATAGGCTTCTCAGAATGATATGTTTTATTAAGCATTTCCTAATAAAAAGAGATTATATATAAAAAAAAAGAATAGCGCCCCAAGGTAAAAATATAAATAACATTAAAACTCTCCAAACTGAATGGGACTCATCTGGTATGACCAGTCCGCCCATAATAGGCCATCACACCTCAGCCCACTTGCTCCACACAATAATCCGTCAAATGAACCCCTCGTCTTTTAGGACATCCAATAAAGAGGAGTGTCAACAGGGCGTCCGTAGGTGAAACCGTCTCGGTCATAAACATACAAGGCCACAAAGAAAGGAATAAAGAGAGCTTACTTTATGGGAGCTCCAAATGAAAATACCCCTCCGGAGTCCAGGTGTGCAAAAATGCAAACTTAACCCCTTCGAGCTCCAGGACGTACATTTACATCCTGGTGCGTCGGGGCAGGTCGCGGGCAGCCGTTCGTGGCTATTAACCCATTAAACGCAGCTGTCAATTCTGACAGCAGCATTTAAAGCCCCTGAACGATGTTCGGGGGTCCCGTACGCCCCCCCCCCCCCCCCCCCACGGTGAGATCAGGGGAGCCGTGCAGGTGTCATAGCTGCCGCGGGCCTTCTGAAAGGCCCCAGGGCTGCCTTGAGGGGTGGCTTGATAGGCTGCCTGTCAGAATGCAGTATGACGTAATGCTATAGCATTACGTCATACTGCAGGAGCGTTCAAAGCATTGCATGTTGTAGTCCTGCAGGGGGACTTAAAAGTTAAGTTAAAAAAAATCAATAAAGTTTTTAAAAAAAGTAATAAAAGTTTAAAACACACCCCTTTTGCCATATCTGTAATAAAAAAAATCAAAATAACTAAATAAAAATACATATCTGGTATTGCCGCGTCCGTAAAAGTCCGATCTATCAAACTAGTGCATTATTTTCCCCGCACAGTGAATGTCATCCGAAAAAAAATAAAGAACGCCAGAAATGCACTTTTTCAGTCACCCTGTCTCTCAGAAAAAAACGCAATTAAAAGCGATCAAAAAGTCATATGTACTCCAAATAGTAATAACGGAAAATACAGGACATCCTGCAAAAAATGAGCCCTCGCTGAACTGCGTAGACGGAAAAATAAAAAAGCTATTGCGCGCACAAGATGACCACAGAAAATAATCGAAAAAAATTAAATGTCTTTGAAAAAAAAAGAGTAGTACAGTAAAAAAAAACTGCACAAGTTTGGTATCGTAGTAATCGTACTGACCCATAGAATAAAGTTATCATGTCGTTTGTTGCAGTTTGTGCGCCGTAGAAAGAAGACGCACTGAAATATGTCGGAATGTCGGGTTTTTTTCATTTTACTCCACTTAGAACTTTTTAAAAGTTTTTCAGTACATTATATGGTAGTTTAAATAGCACCATTGAAAAATGCAACTCGTCCCGCAAAAAACAAGCCCTCAAACAGCGACTTCGATGGATAAATAAAGGAGTTACGATTTTTTTAAATGGGGGAGGAAAAAACGAAAATGGTAAAAAAAAGGGCTGCGTCATGAAGGGGTTAAAGCTGTGTCTTAACATCCAGGCTCACAGAGGTTAGATATAGCCAGTTATTTACAGTACATTTACAAGTAGGAGTGCACCTCTGCTGAGATAGCTTTAACCCCTTACTGACACTGGTTATTTTAAACCTAAGTAAGCAATGATTTTTTGGGATTTTCATATCCACTTTTTGAAAGTCATACCTTTTTATTTTTTTATCAACAGGGCCATAAAAGGACTTGTTCGTTGCTTGGCGAGCTGTAGTTTTATTGGTACCATTTTGGGGTACATATATTGTATTATATAACTTTTATTATTTTTTTGTGGGTATGGTGAAAAAAACACAAATTCTGCCTTTTTTAATAAAGTTCAGTAGAAATGACATTACAATTTTTTTCCTGCTGGTTGGCACAGTTGCAAAGATGGCCAAATTTATTTAACTATTTTTTTTTAGGTTTTTCCACTTTTTTTTTCCAATAAAACTTTTGTAGGGCGCAGAATGCAAATGCACAAAAATTTCCTTAAAGGGGTTGTCCCGCGCCGAAACGTTTTTTTTTTTTTTTTCAAAACCCCCCCCGTTCGGCGCGAGACAACCCCGATGCAGGGGTTAAAAAAGAACACCGGACAGCGCTTACCTTAATCCCCGCGCTCCGGTGACTTCTTACTTACCCGGTGAAGATGGCCGCCGGGATCTTCTACCTCCGTGGACCGCAGCTCTTCTGTGCGGTCCATTGCCGATTCCAGCCTCCTGATTGGCTGGAATCGGCACGTGATGGGGCGGAGCTACACCGAGCCCCATTGAGAAGAGCAGAAGACTCGGACTGCGCAAGCGCGTCTAATTTGGCCATTAGACGGCGAAAATTAGACGGCAACCATGGAGACGAGGACGCCAGCAACGGAACAGGTAAGTGAATAACTTCTGATAACTTCTGTATGGCTCATAATTAATGCACAATGTACATTACAAAGTGCATTAATATGGCCATACAGAAGTGTATAGACCCACTTGCTGCCGCGGGACAACCCCTTTAAGGCTGGGTTCACATGGGGCATATTCCCGCCGGAAATCCCGCGGTTTGGCCGCAGCCGAAACCGCGAGATTTGCGCCGGGAGAACCGCCGCGGAAAAACCCACGGCGGCTGTGAAGCAGCCCGGCCGCTCGCTCTTCTGCTGCAGCCGGCGCTCCCATAGAGGCGGAAATAAACAATAAATAGACATGCTGCATCTTCTGAAGCCGCGGCTTCAGCCAGACTTACCGCAGCGGATTGGCCGTCCCATGTGGACGAGATTTCTGAGAAATCTCATCCACATGGCTGGCTAATCCCGAGATTAGCGGCCGCAGGCGGACTTGCCGCGGCGAAAATTTCCGTGGCAAATCCGCCCTGTGTGAACCCAGGCTAACTGAAGCAGGCATCACACTAAAAAAAACACACTTGGCTGCATTTATGTAGACATAAAGTGCGCTGCCCACTATCCCCTGCTGTGGCTGTGACAGCTGCAGTAGGGTATTCTTCGAATGTCAAACCCCTGGATGTGACAGCATCCAGGAGTTTCACCTTGTGGTCAAAGGGGCCAGCAGCAGCTATGTCAGCGTCCCCATTGACATACAGAGAAGATTGTGATTCTTTGCCACAGCTGTGACAGCTGTGGCAGAGGATTTCTTCATCTCCACAGGGAGTCCCATTGTCACTGAACACAGTATCCAATGACAAAGGGACTGTCACAGCTGTGGCAGAGGACCGCGATGCTATCCCATTGAATTCAATGAATCTGGCGCTGCTGACGGCTCCATTGAAAGCAATGGGCTGCCGGCAAGCCCTGCTGTGATTTTTGGGGAAGGGCTTTAAATATAAGCCCTTCCCTGAAAATCATCCCTAAAATGTGTAAAAAATAATATATATATATATATATATATATATATATATATATATATATATACACTCACCTCTACCCAGCTGCCTCCAGGTGCATCCAGTCGGGTCTTCTCCCTGCACTTCGCTGAAGTTTAAAATTTAAAATCCCTGCCTGCTGAAAGGGCTGCCTCTGATTTGCTGAGCACAGGAACCAATCAGAGGCAGCGCACAGCTGTCATTCAATGGCTGAGTGTTGCCTCTGATTGGTCACAGTGCTCAGCCAATCAGAGACAGCCCTTCAGGGGCCCGGGTGCAACCATATCCCCTGCATTTCCTATAGTTACGCCCCTGGACAGTGCTAACCACTGAGCTACATCCATTAAGCCACCACTATGCCCTTAGATAATAATAGTCAATACTAGTTTTGGGGTTTTTTATGAACTTCCACTTTGGCTCAAATTTGGACACAATCCAATTTTTTAACGAAATTCGGTGAACCGACTTAACCGAACTTTTGAAAAGTTTGATTGTATATAGTTAACACCAGGTACGTTTAGGCCGTACAACGACCCCATTAGCCTGGTAACCCTGCTTATCACACTGCCTGCTTTCTTCAGTTCCCAGTCATACACTGTTCCCAGTCATATGCTCTTTTATCCTTGTGCGTGGTCAAGCACTGTTCAGCGCCTCCTGCCACAATGCTTCTGGAATCTACAGCCAACTAACTGTGTCACATCTTGCTGTACTCCATTCTACTCCGGGAACGTGGAAGCAGGATGACTGTACATATTGTCCTCTGTGACACTTCAGCAGCATCAGCACCACCACATTGCTCTACCACTTTGGCAGTTTCTTTGGGCAACAAAGATTATTTGTTAATCCGGGTATACAGGGAGGTAGGAACTATTAGGGGTTGATCCAGGGAACAGTCTGATTGCCATTAGGGAGTCGGGAAGGAATTTTTTTCCCCAAAAGGGCTAATTGGCTTCTGCTCTTGGGGTTATTTTTGCCGTCCTCTGGATCAACAAAACAGGAGGCTAGACAGGCTGGACTGGATGGATATTGTCTTCATTCAGCCTTACGAACTATGTTACTATGTAACATAGCCATAATTCACCCAGGCCTAAAAATACTACCGCCTTATCACATGGGCAATATCATCCTGTGAGTTCTGTCCATGCGTGACACGGATACAACTCGCACAGAAAATGAACCCATTCCTTTACATTCAATGTTTTTCACTGGGACCGATGGTCCGAAGTTGAAAAATCACTGCATATTTTTGTGCATTAGAACAGGACATGTAATGTGTGGTGTCCCGCACCTCGCACAGCACTCGGGCAGGGTGTCCATGTGCTGTGCAATACAAGTTGCTCCCTAAAATCTCAGATGCAACTCGCTCTGGGCCGTGTGAATGTGGCCTTACGGCAAGATTTTAACTACATAGGGATATATTTATTACAGATTTTTTCAGTGTAAATAAGTCACACCATTTGGCACAAACCCAACATTTGCAACTTCTTGGCCGGTATGCTGCTCTGACACTTTACTAAAAAAAAGGGCATGACCCGTGAGGAGGGAGTAAGGCTGCTTTCACGTCTGCATCGGGGGCCATCTTTCTGGTCCAATTGGAGAGCAGGAAAGGCGAATTCCCTGGCCAAACAGATCCATCTTATGACGGAACCGAACAGCACCGATCAGATCCCATTGACTATAATCGGGTCCGTCTAGTCTCCACTCAGCTGTCCGGCATTTTACTGGACCGGAAGTCTATAACAGATCTTAGCTGGCGTACATTTTTGTGTAGGCGCATGAGTAGCTATTAGAGATGAGTGAGTATACTCGCTAAGGCCAATTGCTCGATCGAGCATTGTCCTTAGCGAGTACCTCCCCACTCGGCAGAGAAGGTTTGGCTGCCGGCGCGGGTGACAGGTGAGTTGCGGCAGTCAGCAGGGGGGAGCGGGGGGGAGAGAAGGGAAAGAGAGATCTCCCCTCCGTTCCTCCCCGCTCTCCCCCGCAGCTCCCCGCCCGCCGCCGGCAGCCGAATCTTTGCTCCCGAGCGGGCAGGTACTCGCTAAGGGCAATGCTCGCTCGAGCAATTGGCCTTAGCGAGTATACTCGCTCATCTTTAGTAGCTATCATGTGCCTAATATATGAAGAGGTGTGTGTTTCTTCATATATCACGCACATTGTGTGACATTGGGGATAATATAAGACTGGCGTATGAATCACTGGTCTTAGAAAATCTCAACTATAAATTGAATTTAAGTATAAAAACCATATATACATGTATACATGTAAACAGAAAGGCGCCTTCTCACGACTCCTTCACATGTACCGTATACTGTAACTGAATTAAGGTCTCAGGATTCGCCGTCAGCACCGGACAGAAAATGTGTACTTAACCTAATGGCAGTGCACAATGGGCCAGTCATGCCTTTCTAGTCCCGATGTTACAGTGTATCATAATTGTGACCTACAAACACTTTACAGCCATTGTCTGAGATCGATCAATAACTCAACATGTCAATTCACCGCTAACTCATGATATTATGAGCTTTTAAGTGCTTGCGGTACACAATGTCGGCACGCGGCTTGACTCGCCATGATTATGGATTGATTTATTCTCGGATGGAGGTATTTCAGTATTGTATTTGATACGTAGACAATTTACAGTCACCTGACTTTTAGCCCCTTAGTGACCCGCATATTTTGCTCCTTAATAGAGATGATGGAACGTACTCGTTTAGGGCGATTTTGCAATCGAGCATCGCTTTTTTCGAGTAACTGACTACTCGGGTGAAAAGATTCGGGGGGGCGCCGGGGGGCGGGGGCAAAGTGGTGGAGCGGGGGATAACAGTGGGGAACAGGGGGGGGAGCTCTCTCTCTTCCCCCCCCCCCCCCCCACACACTCCCTTCTGCAACCCCCTGCTCACCCCCGGCGCCCCCCGAATCTTTTCACCCGAGTAGGCAGTTACTCGAAAAAAGCGATGCTCGATTGCGCAATAGCCCTAAACTAGTACGCTCTACTCCTTAATTATCAGGTAATTTTTATTTTTCGTTTTTACATAGTTACGTTCCAAAAGCCGTAACATTTTTGTTTTTCCATCGACATTGCCATAGCAGGCCTTGTTTTTGAGTTGTATATTCAAATGGTACCACGTTGGGGTACATGACATTCATTGTTTAACTCAATATGATCACGGTAGTGTCAAATTTATAGATGTCTTTATGTTAGTGTTTTTAAAATGATTGTATTTGCTTTGCGGCAATCCAAAATCCATAACATTCTTATTATTTTGCCAGATTAGCTGTGGGAGGTCTTGCTTTTTTATATAAGCTGTGGTTTCCACTTGTACATTTTGGGGGATGTGTGACTTTTTGATTGTTTTTTATTGTGATTTTTGGGAGACAGATGAATGAAAAATAGCAATTTATGCTTTTTTTAAAAAAAATTGTTTTACGCTGTCCACTGTCTGTGGGATAATGGAAATAATAATAAAGAAAATAATAAAGTTGGTTTGTAGGGAAAATGTTTTTTTTACACATAGTTTTTGTTCCTGAAGTTAGCATTGTTTGATGGCTGGTATGCTGCATTGCAGTATTTATGTGGTGTAGTGTTCTTCTGGTGGATTAGCCATCATACTCTGCTCGAACCAGGGTCAGATAGACTTGCATGCCTGGCAGGTCTGGCCTCCAGCTGCCAAGGGAACCCATTGCACTGTGCAATCTCATTGCGGGATGCCGATGGATGACAGGGGGAGCCCCATCCCCTGTCATCTGCTTCCATCCCATGATCACTATTAGTCGCAGCATTTAAGGGGTACAATGGTCGGGACTGGAAGTCTCTCCATTCCTGGCCGTTAGTGCAGGAACCTGGCTGTCAGTTTACAGCTGAGTGCGGGCTCTTCCTAACTCAGGACTTCCATGCCAGCCTTAGATTAACGACCCTTAGTTGCAGGATCCCGAAGGGTGACCCTGGACACATGGCATATGCTGATGGGCTGGGAGGGCAAGATGCTGGCTTGTCCCGGCGGCACTTACCACGCTCCCTCCTGGAGGGACGCACGCAGCCACGGCTAGGGCAGCACTGGGCCTCTCCAGACACCCCAAGGATAGGGATGCCTAATAGATAGTAGAGCAGGGAAACAGTTTGTCACGGGTGATGCCACCATTCCGGTACACACCAGAATGAACTCCGGTGGAGAATAAAATGAGCTGCAGACAGTTATGAAGTACCTCAGGTCCCTGGGAATGGTTAGGGCCTGGAATAAACTTTACTTAGCAAACTTCAACAATACAAGGCACAATTTAGAGCAATAACAGTGCAGGAAATTAGTAGACTTGAACGGTAGCGCCTCCACACAGTGATCCAGACTTCAGAACACCCGTGCATGAATGACAGACTTAGGAGTACCTCCACCCGGTGATCCAGACTTCAGAACAGTCAGGTGTGACAGACAAAATGGATGTACCTTGACTCGGTGATCCACTTGCTCCGGACGGCTGAGTAGGAAATAATCATGTAGACAGTACCTCTGCACTGAGCCTTGACAAGCACTCACTCACGGATGCTCTCACTCTGCTTAGGTGGGGCTCACTCCTTCCTCCTCACATGCACATCCAAGCTGTGAAACCCCCCCACCCTCTTCCATGCTTCATAATATATATATATATATATATATATATATATATATATATATATATGTATATATATAACAGTGATAGGTAGCCTGCCTGTACTCTGCTTGTGCAGAAAGCAGTAAGATACCACACCAGAACAGCGTAATGAATAAATACTGCACCAGAACCAGGTTCGTAACATAAATACAGCACAGTACATAAGTAGACCAACCTCAGTACATAAATACCACATGAACTAAGTTCCGTAGATAGATACAATACCAGAATTAAGCTCATAACATAGATACAGCACCAGAATCAAGTTCATCTAATATAAATAAGTCTACATGCTTTTTCTTGCCCCATACTTTGACCCCTTTGCTGTAACTTTAGTGTATGATGTTGGTGTCATTAGATGACACACAGGCTCACCGCTGCAGTAAAATCTTCACATGTGAGTATAATACATTCAGGGAATTGTCAGGCGTGTTGAAAGTTACAATGTTAGGTCTATGGGCGGCGCTGCTGAGCTTCAGGCATGCGCTGGAATGTGTGAAGCATTGCTAAGCATCACAGCATACACTGCTAAGCTGCACCATACACTGCCCAACCAAGAGCGATGGAGAGACAGCGATAGAGAGACAGCAATAGAGAGACAGAGAGAGCAATAGAGAGAGTTAGAGAAAGAAGAATAGAGAGACAGAGAGAGAGCAATAGAGAGACAGAGTGAGAGAGCGATAGAGACAGCTAGAGCGAAAGAGAGAGATAGATAGTGAGACAGACAGAGAGAGAGCAATAGAGAGACAAACAGAGTGATAGAGAAAGACAGAGAGAGGGATAAAGAGACAGACAGATAGAGAGAGCAATAGAGAGACAGACAGAAAGAGGGCAATAGAGAAACAGAGAGAGAGGAGGATAGAGAACCAGAGGGAGACAGACAGAAAGAGAGAATGATAGAGAGACAGAGAAACAGAGAAAGAGCGTATAGAGAGACAGAGAGAGTGATAGACAGACAGAGAGAGTGATAGAGAGACAAATAGATAGAGATAGCAATAGATTGACAGAGAAACAGAGAGAGAGTGATAGATAGACAGAGAGAGAGAGCGATAGACAGACAGAACAAGAGCGATAGTTAGAGCGAGAACGATAGACAAACAGAGAGCAATAGAGAGATCCAGAGAAAGTGATAGAGAGACTTTGAGAGAGAGAAATAGAGACAAAAAGAGAGAGAAATAGAGAGACAGAGAGAGAGAGAAAGAGAACAAAAGAGATAGAAAGAGAGAAAGAGACAGAGCGATAGTGAAGGAGAAATAGAGAGAGAGGAAGAGAGAGATAGACAGACAGACAATGAAAGACATATAGAGAGAGGCAGACAGAGAGAGACAAACAGACAGTAAGACAGACGATGAGAGAGACAGACAAACAGAGAGAAAGACAGACAGAGAGAGACAGACAGACAGCGAAAAAGACAGAGAGACAGACAGAGAGAATGACAGACAAACAGAGAGAAGGACAGACAATCAGAGAGAGACCTGTAGGCTTTTTTATATTAGATATCTACTCCAAATACAAAGTCACACTAAATAATCACTTAACCAAAGAGATTTAGAAGTTCACAACCACCATTTGTGAAACATTTTATGTTCGCATAGTGAACATCGGGTCAATCTAGTAAAATAAATACAGTAGCAAAACTAAGCGACTATGTAGAGGGGGTGTCGATCGGCTCACTGCAACACCTTGGAACATGGAGGATGATGATTCATGTAGCTCCACAGGACGCTGCCGCATGGAGAAAGAGGATCATCTGGCATGGTGGATCAAAGGGGGTGATTGCCTCCAGCCTACATCTATCTAGTGCCCCAAGCAGGTGGGTGGTGCCCTTGGTGACCACATGAGTTGCAAGTACTTAAGGCGGTCCATGTGTACGGCCATCTTATCAACACCACAAATGGACCACAAAAACAAGTGGATCAGCAATAGGATGGAACACACCGAGTAATATAACTCCTACCCTCCTGGAAAATTTTGCGCCGAGGGTGTGCAGTACGAGTTCTCAAAATCGAACCACCCCTTTAAGCCCAGTTGTCCACATTAGAATCCGACAGTATTTCATTTCATTTGTGTTTATAGCTTGTTTGCAAACTTTTTATGAAAGTTTCTGCAAAGTATTAAAACTCTTGTCCTCATCACAGGCCGGGTAAGACTAGTTACTATTATTATTTCCACCGCTGAATTGTTCTAATAGAAGACAAAAGCCTTTGAAACTCAAGCTGAAATACACATGTTTGTTCCTTGGGATTTCACACCCTTGTTGCACAGTAACAATGCTTGTTATTTCAGTTGTTCCAATTTAAGGCTAACAAATATCTCTTCTAATGGAACGTTCCCCGCTCGATATTCCCAAGTGTCGTTGCAAACACATCATTGCAATGGCAGGATGACAAAAATCCCTGCTGTGTTAAAAGAAAACACCAAGCGAGCGCCAAGTTGTATCGAATGCATGGGGTGATTCCCTGAAAACACTATTATGAGAACGGCTGACCGCAATGAGGACCGAGCCTTCTATGTTTTATGGCTTGTCCTGCGGTTCCGCTATTATTATTATTGTTTTTCGGATTAATCCTCCGTTTACATTGACGGTAACAGATGTTGCTTTATAAACGCCCTGACAATTGTATTAGTTATTAACTCCGCGAAGGGAGCCTTAATATCGCATCTGTTTTTACAATCGCCGGAGAGCATCCTGGGAGCGCGCATGGTGGTCAGGGCTTAAAAGAACAACGCTCATTTATGATAATTGCTTACAGCTCCCCACTTGGCTGTTCCTTGTGACCTAAATATAACCAGTTGTTTCCTCTCGCACTCTTAGCTTTTTCAGGTCAGTCTTAATGATTTAATTCAACGAAAAATCTCTGCCATTTCCTGCAACCCCTGTCTTGATTCATCTCTCCCAAACCCAAAGTGTTTTCTTCTGCTCTCCACGATGTGGCTTTTGGTTTTGCCGTTGCTTCCTCGGGTGGGAACAATGCGAACAGTGTTCGGAGAAGTAGCAAAAAGTGTTTACCTTCGGGCGAAGGGAAGGCGGGACGGTAGAGATGTGTATTTGTCTTTGGGTGGAAGGATATTGTCTTTGATCCTGGACGCTCTCGAAAATCGTGTTGGCCGTAAGTTGGATGGTGGAAATTTTTTTTGCGCCACCGCCACCAAAAAAAAAAAAAAATGATATCCAGTAATTGCACTGATATTCAATCTACTTGTACAAAGCAGCCAGATAGCAGCATAGCTAAAATTAATAGTGCATAACATATGTACAGCGCCAGAACCAAGCTCGTATTATAAACACAGCCTTAGGGAGGCTTAACACGAGCGTATGCGCCAAAACGCTCATCAGGCATATTTACGCATGAACAAGGTTTAAGGAAGTGGATTTGCGCTTGTGGTAGCGCATATTATTGTACTTTTTGCGCATGCAGGACCAGTTAACACCCTTTTCGTGAATTTAATGGCTGTGTAAGGCTAATGATGTTCAGATGTGTTCTTCTCCCCCATGTTTTGCGCAGTGTCACGCCTTTTCCCCTTTGCATATTTGTGCAGCTCCCATAGACTTCTATAGGACTTTTTCTGCATAGGAAAATAGAGCAGGTCCTATTTTTTACCCCAAAATGCGTGTGCAAAACATGTTGATGGGAGCGAAGCCCATTGAAATCCATGAGTTCTATTCTCTGTGTTTAGTGTGCGAATATTTTTAAAGCACAAAAACACGCGCAAAAACGGTCGTGTGAAGACCTTAGAAGAAAATGCATAGCATATATACAGCCCCAGAGCCAAGCTCAGTACATAACTACAGCAGCAGAAGCAAGCTCAGTATATAAATACAGCACACACCAGCCTCAGTACATAGATACAATACCAGAACCAGTCTCAGTATATCAATACTAGATACATAGATACTACACAGGTACTAGAACCAATCTCATAAATACAGCACCAGAACCAAGTTCATAGCATAAATAGAGCACAAACCAACCTTTGTAGATAGAATACTAGAACCAAGTTCAAAACATAAATACAGTAGCAGAACTAAGCAACTGTGTTGTGGCGGTGCTAATGGGCTGACAGTGGGGCCTTGAAGTATCAGAGAGGAGGAGACAGAGCCAGGAGGAGGAGGCCAGGACAATGCTGGAAGGGAGAAGAAGATCATCTGGCTGGGCGGATTACCCCCAGCTTACATCTGCCTGGTGCCCCCTCTACAAGCTGGTAGCTGGCAGCATGACTACACAGGTTGCACATTTCTAAGGCCAACCATGGTAAAAAGAAGAATCCGGAACTTAGCTAAATGCAATGATATTTAACAGAGTCACAGAAAATCATGATAATCTTCACACAGGCGCTTTTTTTCCAGTGTTTTCAGCGCCGCGGTAATCGCGGTATGATGCTCCCACTGTCTTCTATGCAGCTTCTCAGGCAGGCCCTCGGAGCGGAGTCTGTTCGACTTTTCAATGTTTAGCGCACCTGATCAATGAAGGGGAGTGTGAAAATTAAAGTAAATCGCGGCAAAGCGCCACGATTGAAATAGCAGCGCTTTTGCGAACGCCTGTGTGAGGGAGGCCTTATGTGCAAGTTTTCCATCAGATTTCAAATTATCGTGCCAGTGGGATTACAGGAGGATGGAAAGTTAAAAAAAAGAATTACTTGTTATGTGGGTCAGGGCGTAACTAAAGGCTCAGGGGCCTTGATGCAAAAGGTGAGCAGGGACCCCCCCCCCCCCCTCTATCTGTATCTGTACCCGTACCCATACCTAAACCATGCTGCACAGAAGAATAACTTAAAGCTTCTGGGCCCCAATGCAAAACCTGTAAGAGGGCCCCCAACTATAATGCTTTACTCATAGTACTGGGCTCCCTATATGGAGAAGAGAGGCCTTATGGGCTTCCTAAGGCTCCTGGGCCTGGGTGCAACCACATCCCCTGCACCCTCTATAGTTACGCCCCTGATGTGGGTCATGTATTAAGTCTCTGGCGGGTAATTTTTCTCTTTAGGCTGGTTTCACACGGGAGACAAAATCACACAATTTTCTCGCGATGCGACAGCGCTAAAAATTGCATGTGTGTGAACCCCGTGCTTTCCAATTGGTTCTTTCACATGAGCGATGTTTTGTTGGCTGCTATATCGCGGGAACAAATGAAGCCATCCAAGTCCTATCTGCATGAAAAAAGGGAACACATCACCTAATAGGCGCTCCCTGCAGAGTTATTGACTAATCATTAAAAGACATACAATTGCCTCTTTACACTAGATTAATTAATCGACCAGTGACTATCTTACCAAAAGGGACTAGTGAACGATTCTTCGCTTGTCACCTGGTTGGTGGCCATGATTACATGGAACAAACTGTCGCTTATGTTCGATCTATTAAGTGACTATCCAGATGATAGTTGTCCTGTGTAACAACATTTTTAGATTGCCCATACACGTTCAACTGTAGCGTTTCTGGTGCTGGGTTTACAGCCATGGGTATAGTAGCCGTACGGGACCGGAGAGTGGTCAAGAGGAAACCAAAGGTCGTCAGCAGGTAGTCACAGTTTACAGTACATAGGAGGAGGCAGGTAGTGTTGTCGGGAGGAGAGGCAGAAGTCATCAGCATGTAGTCATGGTTTGCAGTACAAATAGAGGAGGTGGGTAGCATTTTTGTGAGGAGAGCCAGGGGTCATTAACAGGTAGTCATAGTTTGCAGGAGAAGATCAGGTTTTGGAGATGAAGTTTGAGAAAGGCAGTGGAGCACAATAATCTCCCAAGGAGCTGGGGGAAGGGCCAGGCTTTTATAGGACGTCCTAATTGGAAGCAGGATAGGGCCAGGACAAAGAGATAGGAACTAGACTAACAGGAACAAGGCTTGCAGGGGAATTCATTCAAAGGTTTGGATGGCTCAACAGGGAGAGCCTCTGGTCTGTGAATAGGAGGTCCTGGGTTTGAGTCCTGATATCAACAATTGTTGAACAGACAATTATTTATTTGACAGCTGTTTAACAAGCCGTCACATATGCACGAACGTTCATGTGCTGAGGGAGGTAAGCCAGTCAGACATCCTATCACCTGGGAAACAATAGATTGGGTGATGAAATATTAAGGCCTTGAACCATCTTTGCCTATACATCATCTGTTAGCAGACAGTTGAGTCGCCTCCATACACATTAGATAGGCCTCTGGCCCCGCCATTAAGGACGGGTTTGGATGACTAAGGTTTATTGTGTATGGGAACCCTCTACACCATTTTCTTGAATGCTGCTAGTCTTCTAGATAGCTAAGAGTCTTTAAAGTCATTGACTGCTCCAGCAGATAGTGGTGCTCAAGGGGTTTTGGAATACTATTTATGAGGGTAAGAAGAAGGGGTTTCTGGGTACTTCTTAGTGATGCATTTGCCCCAGAGCAATTTTTGAAAGTGGGCAACTATATTTGTTCCTCTGTCACATGAAATATAGTGTTGCTAGGACTCCCCAGTCAAATCGGATGATTTGGAGACTTCATTAGCCCCTGCAGATCAAAATAGGAAACAAAAGTAGTCCTAACTTTGGATGACTTGTCTACTACTCTCTGTTTTTGTCAGTCGGAAGAGGGTTGACAGGTCTTCCTTTATGGAAATATGGATTTGTCCCCCCCGCCCCTTCTGACACCGCTGACTAATGCCACTAAAGTGTTGTAGGTGTAAGGCCGAGATCTGTTATTCTCGCAGCACTCTGGGTAAACACACACGGGGTGCAGCTTGTTTGGGAGGAATAAGATTATTGCCTCTGGACTCCTTTCAATAACACCAGCCGGGATGTTGCTTTCTTTGGACAAGACTTTTCCAGGGAAGGAAAAAAAAAGTATTATTTTCAGAAGAACCTGAAGCTGATGAGGCGAGCGAGCCGAATGGGCTGCAATAATATTGAACTGGGTTATAACCGATATATGGCCGTGTTATATACAGGGAGGGTCAGAGTGCAAAAAAAAAACCTGCGGTGTTAACCATAGCAAGCAGATTACTTTCGGATCACTCTTAGGCCGCTCTCATACAGCCCGCTTTTTACCACGATTAGCGCAGCAATTCAAGCGCCACACTAACCGCGGTACAACGCCTCTGTGGATTTCAATGGGGCTTCATATCAGCGCCAAATCCACCCCGTGTGAACATAGTTATTGCGTGTGAACAATCACATCCACCAATCAGATGACAAGCAAGAACTCGTTCACTAGTTATTTCTTTTCAGCTCACCTAATAAATAGTCGCCGGTTGATTATCGTCTGTGTAAACAGGCAATCTTTGTCTTTCATCAACTGGCCAACAACTTTGCAGGGAGGTGTGTCTTTGTTCTGCATGCACCTCCCACTGTATATAATCTTATGTATAGATTATTGTTTTATTCTGTAATTTTTTAACCTATTTATGTAATTATGTTTTTTAGTATCTATGTCCCCCATGATGTCATGTAAGACCTCTGGGGGACATTCCCGTATTTTTTGCCTTTTTTTATTTGATACTTTCCCACTGTAGTTGGGGCATCTATAGGAGCCACATCCATAGAAGCCCCAGTTACAGGAGAAAACAACCCACTGTAGTGACAATAGTCACTGACAGAGCTGATCAGGGTTTTGTAGGAGCCTGCAGCTCTGCTGTAGTAAGGAATCCCGGTGGTCACATGACCCCCGGGCTCGCATAGTGGAAGAAACTCTTCCACTTTCACTATAGTACATAGCACTCATTGGAGCGATTTGAACTAAAGAAAGGAGGAGGCAGAAAAGGTTAAAACCCACTTCTCCCTCCTCCTCTGGGTTATCAGCTGTGACTAACAGCTGACAGCCCATCCTGCTTCTGATCTAATGCAGAAGTAGGAGGCTTTAATCCCCACTGTAATTTTACATACAGCTGGGCTTTAAGCCCAGGACCGAGCTCCGTATATTTACAGTTCTTGATCCTAAATGGGTTAAGGGTAAGTTCACCGATGGCAGATTTATTACAGAAATAGGCAAAGAGAAATAAACAGTTGAACTTGACAACTGATCCTGATTTGGGGACTATTCCCTGGAGATCATTTTCAGGTGCCCTTTAAATCAAACTGGAATATTTCTTTTAAGCGAATGTACCAAGATTACAAGTTATTCCCTATTCACCGCTGAGACCCCAGCAGATCTCGAAAACAAGGGTCTTGAATCCTCGATCTTCTTCACTGTGGGATTACAGCACCCCCATTACCTACAGTGAGGAGGAGCCTGAATAGAGCGCTAACACTCCATTCAGTTTCAATGGAAGTGTGGGGATACCCAAGCACCACTCAGGTGTTTCCATTAGCCACACTGAAATTAATGGAAGACCGACCGCTGATGTCACTATGGAAGGAGAAGCAACCCCAGCAGGACACAGGAATCCTATTCTTGAGATCAGTGTGGGTCTCCAGAATGGGACTGCACTGAGCAATAACCTCCACTGATCTTCACCGATCAGCAAGCTATGGATAGGGGATAACTCGTAGACTTGGTGCAACCCCTTTAACGCATTCCGAATTGCGCAACCCATCAACCTCTAAAGACCTTAAAGGAACCTTCAGTGATACAAGGGAATACTAATAACATGAGGACAGCAGAGGAGCCTCACATATCATGCGAAGTCCTTCCTGCAAGTGAGGGATGATATGAAGCTGAAGCTGTTATTTTCAACTGCGGAATCACTTACAATGACATGACCCCCGAGGACGGAGTTCGCTGGATAGAACATTTTGTCATGTATCGCTTCCACTTGAATTCCCTCAAATCAAACATTAGATGGAGAATTATTTCTGACATTTTAATTGAAGCATTTGTTAGAAAACTTGGGCTGGTGAGCTGTCTACATATTTTCAATTCAGTTGTACTTCAGTTCTATTATTAATGGAGTGTGTATGCGCTTACTTCTGTATGATTCATGGCCCGTCTACAAGGAAATGATCATGTTATTATTAGTTTTATTACTGACTTGTGGGATGGTAGGAACCTTGCCATGATATATCCATGGATGGAGGAGGAGAGGGAATGGCACTTATTTTGTGCTACTACACACTGTCATTACATACTAGGATGTCCTCAATTGGCCAATGGACATTCAGGGACAGAGGTGGCAAACTAAAATGTGGAGCTTTGGTCAATGATAATGTGTGAACTTCACCGTCCCATGAATGAACAAAGTTGTTACCAAGTCAAAAGTCAGGTACAACAAGAGGTACCATGGTTCTATCTAAAATCAGAGGCGTAACTTGAAGCTGCTGGGCTCCTGTGCAAAATCTAGAACTTGGCCCCCAAGTATAAAGCTTCATTGATAGTCTTGGTTTGCAATATGGGGAAGAGAGACTTTATGAGCCCCCTAGGGCTCTTGGGTCCAGGTGCGACCGCACCCTCTGCACCCCCTATACTTATGCCTGCGGCTGAAATAGAGACCAATAGGTCTCCATTTCGGCAGGTTTCTGTTCATTTGTGCCACTCTTTGCCGAAAAGAAAAGCACAGTCTACCACGCTTTTCTTTCCAGCACAGAATGGCACAAATGAATGGAAACCTGCTGAAATAGAGAACTATTTCAGCAATTTTCTATAATGCCCAAGATAGGTTCCCCCCAGTCTCTATGCAGGGGTTCTGTTTTGACGGAGCCAATAACGAGATGTAAACAGGTCTTTAGAATTTCATCATAAGTTTAATGTATACGATGGCCATCTTATAGGTGTGTCTAAAAATTAGGCACCATTCCTGCTGTGTGTGAATGTATCCTTACAGTTCTCCTCCAACATCACACAGAATGCCCCTTACAGTTCTCCCCTTCCCCTCTCAGTACACAGGATGCCCCTTATAGATCTCCCCCACCCTTACCACACAAGATGCCACCTAGAGTTTTTTCCATTCCTTACTGGTTCTCCAGTCCCCTGGTCACTCGGACTGTTACTTTTGCTCCCACCTACCTCTCATACCACATCATGGTGCTCTCCCCTTCCCTCCCTTGTTACATATAGCTTCTCTCTGCAGTGTCTGGCACTGGGGAGGCAGAGATCTCTATGGCTGAAGGATGTGAGTGTGAGTGCTACGGCATGAGTGTTCCGGCAGCATAGCACTCACAAGTCATTGTAGACCACGGTGACTGGGGGACACAATGGAAAGAAATGTCTTACTGACCACACAGTTATTTTAATGCTATGATCCAATGCAAGCATTGGTAATAGATAGTGCTTCCTCACTAGCCCAGCTAAGACTCCTCCCCTTTCTTGTTTTTTTCCAGTCAAAATGTCAGAGAGAAGGAGTCTGAGCCGAGTCGGGGAGGAAGTACTACTACTAGGAAGGAGATGCTGTCCGCACCTTGTGGAGGACCAGATCATAGCCTTAAACTGTGTCAACAGTGAGCATAAGTATGGCGAGGGGTCCTGTGGGCCCACCTGGTTTTTGGCCCCGATCGTACTTGTGACCACTGCGACCACTATATCTATGCCACCGCTCCTTCAGAATATCCTAAGCACTGCGGAATATGTTGGCGCTATACAAATAAAGATTATTATTATTATTATTATTATTATTAATATCCATCCAGACTGACATGCGAGATCGTGGCAAACTCTGACTTCTCTCTGTTTCAGCTTCACAATCTTCCTTCTCAAAGTGCACCCGAAGACTTCCAGACCATAAGCCTTAGACTACAGTAGGAGAGACTCCAGCATATATCCATCCTCTGCCAGCAGCAAAGCCATACCTAACCTCCGGTTTCTGGTCTGAGTTCGCCTGCTCAGAGCACCACTCCCCGCTGCCGCCACCTCTTAAAGCCACAGTATGACACAATACTTCTACTCAGGAGAACATAATATAAACAATAAAATGATAATGCAACAGCATGGAAAACCATATCCCCCTTTCAGAGCAACACATCACAGCAAGGGCAGCCTGCCAATAGGGCCTGAATAAGAGAAAACAGCAGCATGGATTACAGTACAGAGAGAGAAAGAACCTTACACGAATGTATATGGTGGCTTCACCACTGTGCACCTATGCCTTTAATTCTACACCTCTACCTATTATTTGAAGTAGAGGAGGAGGATGGACCATGGCTACCGGTGCTGGCCGCCAAGTTGGATAGAAAGGCACTGGTAATCTTTTAGATGGTTTACAGCAAAAGGATGCCCTTCCTAAAACAATTTCTGGGTTCACCCCATCTAGGTCTTTATAAAGGCATGGCTTAGCTATAGGTTGCAGGTATTGGGGGGACAGTTGGCATTGGATACACTTGAGCAGGTGATAGACTTGCACATGATTGATACACTCCAGAGTGAAAACTGCCAAACTTGTATAGGGACTGGCGGGATTTGTATGCTAGGGCTGCATTTTAGTTCCTTTCATTCTTGGCAACTCATTTGAATGAGGTTTTCTAAGCATTTACTCTTGATGAGCTCTCCTCAAGGTAGGCCATCAATATTTGGGGATCCCTGCTGATCCTCTGATCCTCGGGCCTGCCGTCTGTGCTGAATACAAAGCCTGTGATAGTTGAAAGAAGAGGTCGTCATGACAAAACTTTTTATGTACAACCTTCATGTGAAATAGTCCAGTGGAATGATTTGTAATTGTCCTGGCAGATATGGAGGCGAAAGTATCTGCCGTTGCAATATATCATGTGGCAACTGCGTCAAATTGACCAACAACATCCACAATGAACTTTTCGCGGTCGGGTATAAATGTTAACATATCCTAAAATGAACACCCGTTTATTCTAGAGCCTATCAATCTGCACTATATACCACCCCTGTGATGCCATGTGCAGTAATACTCGTGTCCTCATACGGATTTATTGAGTAAAACATGCATGCAATATTTCTTAAAATCATTATACTCGTGACAAGGAGACATCTGGGTCAAGAAATCATTCGGAGTATCAGTGCGTACGGTGAAAAGAGCGGAACACTAATCATTCCTGCTGCCATATCAAACTACACTGCAGGTTTAATATTTAATACCTTAAATCTTACCAGGAATAATAGAGGATGATGGATTCTCTCTGCCGGCGTCAGGATTCTGGGGCTGTACAGTATTAACTCCTGAGATGATAAGCACTCAAAAAGTTTCCAGAGTTTAAAAAAGTGGATCTCCAGTCTATTTTCTGAAAATCAGCTCTGCCCTACATATTTACTGCATAACCCGAAAATGTATTATAGGAAAATGATAAAAAGAAAAGACTTAAATGATGCAATAAATCTGTTTTTGTAGCAGTTTTATAGCTCGAATTCGAAAAATGAGCAACTTTGCAAATACTTGTGATTAAAAATCCTCTAACTGTTTTGTGTATGCAGCTCCTATGCAGACCTATATGTTTCTATGGTTGCAGACAAACAGATACAGTGTGTAGTGCCTTTTTTAGTGTACCACGACTCAAGTGGAACCTCTGTGCAGTGGGCACCTTTTGCAGAATATTTTTTGGCCTCCTCCCCCAAACATAAGAAAAGAACTAGATATGCATTGATAGATAGTCTGTCTATATTCTCCTTGTGTAGATAGCAGCATGCCCACCAGAAGAGCTCAGGGAATACATACGGGAATTCATAACATAAATACAGCACAAACCAACTTCCGTACATACATACAGTAGCAAAACTAAGCTCATAGCATAAATATAGCACAAGCCAACCTCAATACATAGATATAACACAAGAGCCAAGCTCACAACATAAATATAACCCTAGAACCAAGCTCACAACATAAATATAGCCCCCAAACCAAAATCATAATATAAATGCAGCATGAATCAACCTCAGTACATAAATTCTGCTTTAGGCCCCTGCACACGGGCGGAAATTCCGTGGCAAGATTTCCCGCAGAATTTCCGCCCATGGAAGTTGCCATAGGATTACGTTAGAAAACGCAATCCGAGGCAGACGACCGCGATTTGTCTGCGCGAAATCACGCACAGAAAACAAATCGTGGCAGGCTCTATTTCGGTCTGCGCATGCGCCGGCGGCCCGTCAGCCGGCACATCAAAGAGCCAGAGCCATAGGAGCAGGTGAGGGCCGCACTGGTCTCTGCAGGAGGTCTGGTCCCTCTGCGAGAATTCTCGCAGCCGGATCCGACCCGGCCGTCTGAAGGTGGCCTTAACCAAGCTCAGTACACAGATACAATACTAGAACCAAGCTCATAACATAAATACAGTAGCAGAACTAAGTGATTTTCTTGTGTGGGCACTGGAGGGCTGACAGCAACACCTCTGAACATCAGAGGGGAGAAGACAGAGCCAGGCGGAGGAGGATTCATGTAGCTCCACAAGATAATGCTTCACAGGCAAACCTATGGGGGGCAATCCCCCACAGCCTACATCCTCCAGGTACCCCCTCTAGAAGCTGGATGCCGGTGCCCTGTGCAGCTGCATGGCATGGGTTGCACATAGCTAAGGCTGGCCATGCCTTCATGTAGATACCGTGTAGTCCAAGTCCTATATTTTGAATATTCCATTGTATTTGCTTGTAAATCTTTTTTTATTTTTTCATTAGATTCGATTTTACAATGAAGAAATGATTAGTTATCATCCTAGCTGCAGGAGCGCACACAATAGGCTGATATTTCCCAATTGCTGCGGCTCATTTTTCAGCTTTGCTGTATGAACTAAGGCACAATCAGCAGAGTCATTTCGTTATCATTAGAGGACATAGGATGTGAAGAAAGAAAGAGGAAGGCCTATATGTACAGGTGAGACTCAGTGTGCAGCCTTCTTGCCATTCTCTGGTCTCCCTGGTAAGGGGCAATACTTCATATTCTTCTGGACACTGTATTCATCTATGAACAGTTTTCTGACCATTAACTCCCATTCACTACAGCAACTAAATTAAATTTACATCCCATATGAAACATCCAGGCTCTATTGGTTCAAGACTGGGATAGGTAAACCCTGAGCATGAGATTTTCAAGCTCATCTGCAGCCGATTCAAAGACTTTTCTCACTTCTTCTAAAACATCCAACCATTGTCCCTTTATTGGAACTCTTATCTGCTGGCCTCTAAATCCCAATAATGCTACCTTGGCTACAACTTGGTTGCTGTGGATTTTGCTTTACGCTAAACCAGTGAGAGAATTCTAAGGGTAGCTTCACACAGGACAACTATGGTCCCTATAGATGCTTCATAGAGTGAATGTAAGTAACAGTTATTCTAGGCAAATATGGCCACCCACAAGGTGACGAGCAAGAATTTATTAATTAGTTGCTTTGTTTCAGCTCACCTAAAAATAGTCACTAGTTGATTAATTATCATCTGGTGTAAAGAGGCAATTGTTTGCTTTTCAAGAACTAGTCAATAATTTTGACAATTTCAAGGTGCTTTTCAGTTGATAGTTGCCCCATATAAAGCCATTCTAAGGGATTGTGAGCTCTTGATCCTCAACTCCTACAAGAAGATATGAACTTTCCTGCAGTCTATCCCCAGGTTTCTACCTCCAGAGTAATCTCTATTAACAACAACTAATACCGTGACGGACTTAGGAATCCAATATGCAGTACCAAGGCGGTAGGCGAAATGTGTAGTCACACAGACAAAGCTCAGGGTAGTTAGATGGAAGGTCAGCAGATTGGCAGGAAACATTAGAAAAAAAGTCGGGTCAGAAACTGGTACACAGGGTAGACTAACACCGTACAGCCTGCAGGAGCGAAAGGACCGTATGGCTCAGGTACTGGACAGTGGGAGAAGGGTCCATAAGAAAACTCGGGAAGCATGAGTATGACTGGAGCAGAAGTGCATTGGTATGTGGTGACCCTTTGAGGCCCAAGCACTGGCGTAATTATAGGGGATGTAGAGGATGTGGTGGCACCCGGGTCCAGGAGCCTTAGGGGGGCCATAAGGCCTCTCTTCTCCATATAGGAAGCCCAGTACTATGAATAAAGCATTATAGTTGGGGGTCCTGTTTCAGGTTTTGCATTGGGGCTCAGGAGCTTCAAATTACGAAATTAAAAGAAGTTTGGGTGCCCCAAGATAAACTTTTGCTTCTGGGCCCATGAGCCTTTAGCTACGCCCCTGCCCAAGAGTCCACTTGTGCACCCAAGGGGTCTATCAGAGGTCCAAGCAAGAGAGAGGACCACCAAGCAAGGTAACCAATAACTGGCAAGCAGCAGGGAGCAGGATACCAGCCAGGACAGCAGGAGGAGGAAGTGGGATAACAGGGTAACAGCCGTACGGCTGGACGTGACAGAAACTTCCTATCCCAAACTCGTTAAAATAAAATATTAACATATTAACAAATAAGCAGATTCTAAAATATAAACCACTGATTACCGACGTTAGCAGTAACAGCTGGTCGTTTACAGCATAATGGAAATTGTTAGAGCGGGCGGATTGAACACGAATGTAATTAATTGTATTGCCACAAGGATACTTCTGAATCTTTGTTCTCCACGGAGAAGAAAGAAGTATTCAGCCTTGGAGTTTTAATGTGTTTTTTTGTGGAAATCATCATGACTTCCACAAAATGCCCTTTGGGTTTTTCTTTTCACATTGCAAAATATTCATATTTTCAATTTTCTAAACACAATTGCTCATTTCAGGGCTTTAATAATAATTCATGCCTTTTAGAAATGTGCAAGAAATTATCGATATTTTTAAGAGTTCCAGATGGTGAAGAATAAGCATTGTATTTGTAAGTCTTTTTGAAAGCTTCATGTTTGTAAAATTGAAACATTTTACAATGACTGCTTAGGACTTTGACATCCCAATGCCATTGACTCAGGGGTGTAACCATAGGTAGGTGCAGAGGATGCCGTCAGACCTGAGCCCTGGAGCCCTAGGGGGCCGATACGGTCTTTCTTCCCCCTATAAGGGGACCTGTACTATAAATTAACCATTATAGTTGGGGGCCGTGTTACAGATTTTGCATTGAGGCATTGTGGCTCTGCATGGACTCACAGGGGTTAGAGTACATACGGGGTTCTATTACAATTGAGCGATTAGTAACAATAGCATAGACTAAAGGGTCTGCTGGAGATCCACCAAGAAGAATATTGAGTAGTTATTAATTTCCCAGTGTCTGGGGATTTTTACAAGCTGAGTGGCTAGCTTTGTCAGTCAATTACTTTGTGAAGTTTAGATGGTTTTTTTGTTAGTTGATCTCTTAAGTATCTGACTAGTCATAGGTAAGTGTTTTCTTCACCCACCATATAGAGTAAGCGGGTTATCCAGGGAGGACTTTTCTAAACGAGGCCCAGAATGGTGGAATAACATGAAAGAAACCATACTCATTTTCCTGACTAATCCGCCACTGCTGTTTCTTTGCCGCTCGGCCCTCCACACTTCTTCAGTCCCTGCTTCAATGAGGCAGCAATGACATCACTGACACCAGGGACATGCAACCAGTTACTGACTTTCTTCAGTCAGTCATTAGCTGGAGTGGTCACATATCCCTTTATTGGAATACCATTGCTCTACAGCTGGAAGTGAAGACCGGCAGAGGATCAGGCATCAGAAGAACAGGAGCAGGGAAGGTGAGGATGGCTTCTTTTATTATTATTGCTCATTTATAATTTGAAATTGTGAGAGGGTCCTGATATCTGGCTCAGAGTTTCCCCTTTCCAGAAGTTCCAGAGATTTGTTTGGGTTGCAGTGAGTGGTTCCAGCCAGAGGCGTAACTTGAAGCTCCTGGGCCCCAATGCAAAATCTGTAACAGGGCCCCCAACTATAATGCTTTATTCATAGTAATGGGCTCCCTATATGGAGAAGAGAGGCCTTATGGGCCCCCTAAGGCTCCTGGGCCCGGGTGCAACCGCATCCCCTGCATCCTCTATAGTTACGCTTGTGGTTACAGCTTTGAGGCCGGGAGTGCCAGGCCCAGTTCTTTTTGATCCAACATTGTGCCTTTATCCACATATTCAGACAAAGGTGCCAACAAGAAATCCTGCCGCAATTCTAGCCAGAACAGTTCGGAAGAGAGCTGGTTCTGAAAATTATGCTAGAGGCTCCAGGAATGACTCACGTAGGGCTGGGAGTGGACAGCTATGTTTTTAGTAATAAGTTTTAATGTAACATAAGAAAAATAGATAAACAGTTTAATGGGGTTTTGTCATTAGAAAAAAAAATTCTATACTTGCCTATCCCTCCCCCGTGAGTTTACTTACTGCACCGTCTCCTCACCAATCCTCTCCTGGCTCCTGCAGTCCCCCGGGTCACCTCACCTCCAGCCGGCCGATTCTTCTTCTTCCTGTGATGAAGTGTACATTCACAGCAATTCTCCTTTCTGCAGGGCAATGTATGCTACATCACTAGTGACGTAGCATTCACAGCCTAGCAGGGAGTGCCGAGCTAATGACGAGACTACGTATGCGCGCTGTCTCTCTGCAATATTATATGAACACTCGTGGTGAGACAGCACATATGTGCAGTCTCTGCAGTAGCTCAGCATTCACTAGTGATGTAACCTTCACTGACCTGCAGGAAGAAGTTTGCTGAGAATGGACACCCCATAACAAGAAGAATAGGATCCAGCTGGCTTGTGGTGAGGTGTCCCGGGGGACTAGAGAAGATCAGCGAGGAGAGGATGTGGTAAGAAGGCTGCCTGGGGAGGAATAGGTAAGCATTGATTTTTTTTCTGATGACAGTGTAGTGGCCCAGAACAATGGGGCCCCTCCATAATAGTGTGTATGTGTTTGTCCACTGTAATGTCAGTGTCTTCTGTGTTGCATGATTGATGTGTATTGCATAGCTGCAACACTGAAAGAGTTAACTGTCTGGTATGTGAGATGTTTGTCTGAAAATGTATTGTTTTATGTTGTGAGTTGGTGGTCACCTGACCATGCTTGATATATGTGATTGCAAGGTGTGTGCAAGAGAGTTCTGTTATGGGTTTGCAAGAGAGAGGCATGTTGGGAGTTCTGCAAGGGAGTCACACAGGCACCTTCAACCTGTGTGGCCCAGAATGGAAGAGTCTGAGAGATAACCAAAGTCTAATCTGGGCCGACTTCACCCAGGAGATGCCAGTGTTGCCCTGGGACAGAGAGGGAGAGAGAGATAGAGAATGAGGAGCCGCCATGCAGTGCATCTTTCTTTAAATGTGAGTTTGGACCAGTAGAGAGTTTGTAGTAGACATGATGATTAGTTAGCGTAAAATGTCTATTGATTTGTATAAACTAGATGTATTACGCAGCTGTAGTGATTTAACTTCGTAGAGGCTAATGGCCACATAATTTCATTATGGTAATTGCTGGACAATGGCATGGTGAAAGATGTGTGTTACAACGTTAGCCTAATATAAAGCTCCTCTCCAGCCTCTGAGAGTTAAAGTCACATTCCTATACTGTATTACTTGTATCCACGTTGGGCGCCTTCCCAGCCCTCCCTCACTCTCAACTTCTGAGACAAAGAAACTACTTTTGCCTGATTGCATGTTGAGGGGGCAAAGGTTGGCTCATACACTGGACTTGAGAGAGAGGTGGGGAGTGGGGCAGGGAATTCTATATGGCCCAATGAATGAGAATTCTATATGTTACTGATGTAATCTGTTATACGCCCATAAAGGGCAGGTATTATGTGTTTCAATAAATTGAGGGTCTAAGCATTGTATGCCAAGATCCAGTTTAGACTTGAGACTTAGAGCTTGTGTCTGACTCGGTTGGCTTGCGCATGCCATACTATACAATTAGGAAGCTACAGAATACCCTGAAACCTGCTGAAGAAAATACTATCCAGTACAAGTTGAAGAGAAGAAAGAGTGTTGCCGGGATAAGGACCCACAGATAACAGGACTGTGGTTCCTCCCTGTCACACCGTCTTGAGTTTTGCACTGTTTTACTGCTGGCGTGTATTCTTGGATTGTAATAAAGTTGCTTCAAGTAAACGAGCTTCACCGACCGTTCTCGGTTTGGCTCAGAAAGTTAACTCCCTGTGTGTGGACTCTTTATTACCAACAACTGCATTCACCGCAGACGATGGAACGCGTGACATTAAAGGACTAAGGTAATCCATCATTGGGTTCCCCTGTTTAATAGCCTGACCTCGGCCCCTTGGACATGTCACCGGTTACCCTCTGGGTGGGAGACGGTAGAGCCACCGTGACAGGGCCCAAAATCTACCCCGATGTCTCCTAGGCTGGGGCCCGCTCTTCCGATGCTGCAACAGAATGCCTTTAAGTCCCCTTCCGGGGTCACTCAGGTGTACCGGGCAGCTATTGCTGAGAATCCGCATTAGTAAAGTTGTGTTAACAGTTCAGTACCCATATATTTGGTTTCTCAAAGCTCTTACCCGGATACTGGGGCAATAAGTCCTTGTTCTCTCAAACCAACAGTTGCAGTCGAGAGAACGAGAGGGAACCAGGAGGTCGCAGTCTCTGAAACTTTTCCTAAAAGTCCCTTCTCACTGAGGCATCCAAGCCTTTAGGGCAGTCACTGCTTCCCCACAGTATTGCATAGGAGACCATCTCTAGCTTCTCTCTTAACAGCATAGCTGCCCACTCTAACCACTTCCAGTTGTTTTTCCACTCAGAGACTTGCTCCTTGTTCCCATCCCCTCTTAATGCCACAGTAAACTACAATTATCTTGCAGAGCAGAACATCATGTAAACAAAAAAACAATTATATGCAACTGTATTCCCCTTCATTATTCCACCATTCTGGGATTATTTGAAATTTTTTCATCAAGCCCCATCTTTGCCCATCTGTGTGTAGTGGACTGGTGTTAACGGGGCCCCTTCATAATGTGTGTATGCATTTGTCTCATGCCTGTGTATTGTCAGTGTTTTTCATGTTGTATGAATATGATGTGTATTGCATAACTGCAGCACTGAATGAGTTAATTGTCTGGTATGTGGGATGTCTGAGAAATGTATTTTGTTGTTAGTCATGTGATCATGTTTTGTATATATGTCTTTGCAAAGTGTCTGGTTAGAGACCATTCCAGTCTGAGCCAGAGTGGAGCTTCTGTTCTAAGCTGCCAGTGAGCCACACAGACACCATCAGTTCTGTGTGGCTAGGAATGGAAGAGGCCAAAAGGTATCCTCAGCCTTCCCTGGCCCTGCTTTACCCAGGAGATGCCAGTGGTGCCCAGAGCCACTAGAAGAGAGAGAGAGAGAGAGAGACAGTGGATCTGCCAAACAGCGTGGAGCGCCTGCCAAAATGTGAGTGCTGACCGGAAGAGAGCTGGCGAGTGTAAAGGAGTTTTTACCAGGCCAGAACCCTACAGATAACTAGGATTGTAGCTTCTTCTGCTGCCCTGTGATTTTCCTCCCTCTCGCACCACTTTGTGATTTCTGCACCATTATTCCTGCTGGCCCCAAATATACAATTGGTTGGACTGTAAATATTTTCTTTCAACTAAACAAGCACTGCCGAACGTTCCCGGCTTTGCTATTTAAAGTTTCCTGTGTGTGTGGACCATTTATTCCATCATCTGGATTCACCGCAGAAGAAGGAACGGTGGCGTCACCCGTGACAAAAGACTGTTAAGGTAAACCACAGATTGGGTTACCCCTGTGCCCTCCAGCAGCAACTGGGATGGGTCCCATGCTACCCTCAGGGTGGGAGATGGTAGAGCCCCTTGACAAGGCCCAAACTCTACTCCGCTGTCTCCTAGGCTGTGGGCCTGCTCCTCGGAGGCTACATGTGCACCAGAGATTCTAAACTACACTGGCTATACAGGACAAAACAAAATATATTTAGGACTAAACCCATAAATCCACAAAACCAATACAGGTTGTATCATATCAATTAAAATAATCGCATGAAAAGTCAACTATAAGGGCGCCCACCCACTGGCGTTTGCGATTTTCGTGCGTGAAAAAAATGCAGCGTTTTCGCCGCGTTTACCGCGATTTTTTCGCGCATTTTTCGCGGCGTTTTCGCGGCTTTTCCATTAATTTCCATTGACTTTCATGGGTGCATTAGGAGAAAAATAAGGACACATATGCAACTAACAGTTCCTATGTTAAAAACGCAAACGCAACGCAAAAAAAACGCCAGTGGACAGGAACACATGTTATCTCTATGCCTGTGCAGGAAAAACGCAAAACGCAAAACGCAGGTAAAAAAACGCCAGTGGGTGGGCGCCCTTAGACTACGTTCACACGTGGCATTTTTGTTGCAGTTTTTGGATGCGTTTTTTTAATTGCAGAAGAACCGCAATTAAAATCCGCATTGAAATCACCATGTGTGAACACAGCCTGAGAAAGCAGATTAAATGTAAATCCCAACTAATAATCCAAAGGATTTCGGTATTCCGAACAAAGCCATTTATCCTGCTAATTCTCTGCTTCATGTCTCCTCCGCCTTATTCCTCATTTACCTTGATCTTAAGGTGTCAGATATACATGCACCTCGTATGGGTGTTCCTGTCTTCAGAAAATGACATTGTTCCTGAAGCTAATAAGAGGATCGGCTGATAATCTTCCATCTCTTGAGATTTTCTTTCTACTTTTCCTTTGTTTCTACGGTAATGTCTGTGCCGCTTCTCAGCCCTGGATTGTGAAATGTCACATCTTCTAAATGTTACACAAATGGGGCCATATTTACTGAGGTTCCTTTTAGGGACCTTTCATACGGGACGGAATTAGTCCGGGCATTTCTGCGTCACATCGTTCTCCCTATGGGGTTTGAATTCCGTACTGTTAAAATCTGCCCGACTTTACTTCAAAACCGCTAGATTAAATTCCGCAGTGGAAAAGCTTTCTACCGCGGAATTAGGCCTCATGTCTTCTCCTGCCCGCGGATCCGCATCCCGTAGGGATGCATTGACCACCCGCGGGTAGATAAATACCCGCGGATGGTCAATAAAAGTGATTTTAAAAAAAATGGATCATGAAAAAATCTGGACCATGCTCCATTTTCGTGCGGGTCTCCCGCAGGGACGGCTCCCGCGGGCTTCTATTGAAGCCTATGGAAGCCATCCGGATCCGCGGGAGACAAAAATCAGATTTTACTCACTCGCTCCGTTTCTTCTCTTCGCCGCGGCGCCATCTTCTCTCAGTCGCGGCCAGATCATTTTGCTTCGGGCCGGCGCATGCGCGGGGCACGTCACCGACGTCATCCTGCGCATCCGCCGGGCCGAAGAAAGAAGATCCGGCCGCGACGCAGAGAAGATGACGCGGCAGCGAAGTAAGGATCCGCAGCATGCGGGAGGTAAGTTTATTCTGATTTATTCTTATTTTCAGCGCTCATGCCCGCGGGGCAGGAGGGACCCGCTGCAGATTCTCCATGGAGAATCTGTAGCGGGCCTGATTTTCCCCGTGGACATGAGGCCTTAAAGACGTCTTGCGGAATTGATGTTGTGGATTTCTAACATACAGGAGATGTAATTCCCCTATTGAAGTCTGCGGGAAAAAAGCATTAAATTCCACAGAACGCAGTCCGCTATTAAAAATGCAGCAACATCTGCACTAATTAAGAAAATCTACATCTTCACTGCGTCCTGCAGATTATTCCATCTGTGTGAAAGGTCTATAAGGGTTGGAAATCCATTTGTCAAGGACATGGTAATACAAGTTTCCAGGTAGTCCCCAAGTTGTGAACATCCGATTTACGTATGACTTATACTTATAAATGGAAGGCTCAGTAATACGACCGAAATGCGCTTATACCGGCTTGAACAAGCCCTATGTACAGGGCCAGCCAAAGCCTGCCACGCAGTATTCAGCACTCAAACTGACAAGGACTGACCACCTTTCCGAGTCCATTTCGTAGTACTGTCTGTACATTACAGGAAGTTGGCTCTTGTTGGACATGCACACCAGGGGTTTCCCGCCTCTTCTTCCGGTTCTGGTTCTGTACTTTACAGGAAGTTGGCTCTCGTCATTGTCATATCCTTGTAAGTACTATACCATGTACTGCCCTACAATGATGCCACGGAAACACAAATCTGATGCAAGTACTGGTGATACGGCAACGAAAAGAAAAACCATCACCATGGAAAAAACAATTAAACGGGGCTGTGTCGGGGTCACGGACATAAGTCTTTAGGGACGTAGAATACAAACTGCATGATGGGTATTGTCAAAAAACATTATCTATAGTCAGTAAACGTTTGAAGTTTTACTTAATTCTAAACAAATTTCCACATCTTCCATAGAAGATGTCCAACGGGTCGGTGATATGAGAACATACATATGGTAAGAGATCGATATCAATATACCGGACGAAAATGAAATCCATATTTGTACCACCCAGATTCAAGGAAGATTCGATGGGCAGATAATCTAGATTAAAATGCGTTTCCATGAAGCTTAAAGTGTGTAAGTGCAGTTTGGCATCGTTATTGAGATCTCCAACTAGTATGACAGACACTTTTGTATCGACTGTCATGGTGCCACTGATCTTCTTCGTAGTCTTGGAGTAAGCCATCATATTCCTCGAACAGCAGAGTTTCCAAATCAGAGATGGAGACCTGACACTCGGCCGCTCTAACTTTGAGATGCTCCCAATAAGTCTTTTGACATTTGGCATTAGTGATTCTAGACTTTTTTCATTCTCACGAGCTGCTCTATCCTCTCAAATACGTTTTTGATGAAGCCATTTATTATCCATATGCGAGATACATTTTTCGAACTTCTTCGTACCACAATTTCATCAAATGTTCACAAATTTTTTTAATTTTTTTTTGCTGTATACTTCTAGAACTTAATGAGATGAATCAAAGGACACTTCACACGACGTGATAGCACGCCGGACTCCAGAACTACACTTATTCTTAGCCACGCGGCGATTTTAGTACCTCAAGATGGCAGCACTATTTCATCACCCAATAACGCAATACTGAGGTCAGGCTCTTGTTGCTAGGTACATTGGTCCTTCCACTTTACAATATGATGTTTAAGGGCTCCCACCCACTGGCGTTTTTTTCTCCACTGCGATGCAATTCTAAAGTTAAACTCTCGCATCGCAGTGCGAGAAAAACGCAGGCAGATATCCCAAAATCGCTGGGATATCGCTGCGACATTGCCAGTCTTTTCAATGGGGCCAGCGGCAGCAGCGCTAGCCCCATTGAAAAGATATGGAGAATGGCGCGGACTTCTGCCACAGCTGTCACAGCTGTGGCAGGAGTTTCCTTCATCCCCGCCATTGGCTGAGCGCTCAGCCAATAGCTAAGCACTAGCTGCTATTGGCTGAGCCCTCAGCCAATCTGCACAGCCCTTTCAGGAGGCGGGTAGCAGTACCGGGAAGCCAGCCGGAGGAGGACATGGCTGACAACAGGAGAGGTGAGTAACTTTTTAATTATTTTTTTAACCACTTTTTTATGATTATCAGGGAAGGGCTTATATCTCAAGCCCTTCTCTGATAATCATTCTGCAGGGCTTGTCAGAAACCACTGCTTTCAATGGCATTGAAAGCAATGGGATAGCATGCCGCTGACTTCTGCCACAGCTGTGACAGCTGTGACAGAGGGTTCCTTCATCCCCGCGGTCCCTGCGGGGATGAAAGAAACTCCTGCCACAGCTGTGACAGCTGTCACAGCTGTGGCAGAAGTCCGCAGCATTCTCCATATCTTTTCAATGGGGTTAGCACTGCTGCCGCTGGCCTCATTGAAGGGACTGTCGCAGCGATATCGCAGCGGTTTTCTCGCACTGCTCTGCGAGAGTTTTCACTTACTCTCGCAGCGCAGTGGAGAAAAAAACGCTAGTGGGCAGGAGCCCTAACACTGTTGTTGTACTCGTTTTCTAGAAATTATTGTTAGTTTAGAAAACTTTCATGCTTTTGTAACGTTCACCGGCCTGAGTACGGCTCCGAAGATCTAGACGTACTCTACATAAAAAAGTTAAAATAATAGAGATCAGAGAGAGGTGTAACTCCATCGTCCATTGGAAGAGCATTTGGTTACAGCCGGTCCACAATCGTTACAATTTCAAAAGCTAAAGATAGAATAGTGGAGCATGTCAAAGGCCAAACCCCAACGAGCGCTACGATTATTACCAAGCAACACAGTGGTTCGGTTATCGAGATGGAAAGGCTTTCGACAATATTGGTGGAAGACCAAAATCAGCGTAATATGCCCATCAGTCTGTCTTTGAAACAAGAAAAAGCTCAAAGCCATTTTTGGGCTGGATCTACACTTAAAAAATGTATCTATTCCAACTAACATGAGAGTTCAACTTAAAGGGGTTGTCCCGCGCCGAAACGGTTTTTTTTTTTTTTAAACCCCCCCCCCCCCCCCCCCCCCCGTTCGGTGCGAGACAACCCCGATGCAGGGGTTAAAAAAACCACCCGCACAGCGCTTACCTGAATCCCGGCGGTCCGGCGTCTTCATACTCACCTGCTGAAGATGGCCGCCGGGATCCTCTGTCTTCATGGACCGCAGGGCTTCTGTGCGGTCCATTGCCGATTCCAGCCTCCTGATTGGCTGGAATCGGCACGTGACGGGGCGGAGCTACACGGAGCTACACGGAGCCCCATTCAGAAAAGAAGAAGACCCGGACTGCGCAAGCGCGGCTAATTTGGCCATCGGAGGGCGAAAATTAGTCGGCACCATGGAGACGAGGACGCCAGCAACGGAGCAGGTAAGTATAAAACTTTTTATAACTTCTGCATGGCTCATAATTAATGCACAATGTACATTACAAAGTGCATTATTATGGCCATACAGAAGTGTATAGACCCACTTGCTGCCGCGGGACAACCCCTTTAAGAACAAACCTACAGAAGCTTATGTGCTTGTAACCCGCGGACTGCCTGTTTTATATAATAATAGCTTAAGAATTATGGAATTTCACCAGATAAACATTTATATAAGATGAATGATTCGCTCTTTCTCAAGGTTATAGGTACAAAAGAAATTGTATACAAGGGATCAATACCAATGGAGACTGTCTCTATTTCTATAGACTCAGTTTAAACCTATAACCTACCATATGTATGGACAATCACAGAGAATGGCCATATACTTACTGACTAAGGAGGGCAGAGAACTGCATCGCCTCAACATGCAGGTAGCAGACTACCAAATAAGGGAGGTTTGATAGGTCTGATCACAAATGTCTCTCTGCTGGGACCCCCAGTTATCAGCTATTATCTGTGGGGTAAACTGGCAGTAAAAGTATTTTATGTAGTGGCCCAGTATAAATTTTCCTGGCCCCCTCCATAATGTCATACATGTATGTGTAGATGCTCTGTGCAAAACTGTCTTATCATTCTGTTATGTGTATTGCACAGCTGCAGCAAATGAGAGGTTAATGTCTGCAAAGTGTGAGCTGACTGTCTGTAAATGTAGCAATTCTATCCTGTCACATGGTATGAGTGAAGGTATAAATGTGAGTGCTTGAGAGCGGGAAGGGAGTTCCATTTTTTCTGGGTTCCTGCTAAAGAGTGCCAGCTACATTGGGGCACCTTCAGCCCTCATGTAGTGAAGAATGGAGGAGGTGGAGAGATTTCCCGAATGCAAGGATCAGCATGAGCATTGAGTGAGCCCCCAAAGAGAGAGAGCGTGAGCCAATGCTAAGTTTTCTACTCAAGGCCCAGTGCAGAGGTACTCTTCTTCTCAATTGTTCACCCCAAGCTTCCTGAAGTCTGGGACCCATGGGTGGATGTACGCGTCTACAATTCTCACACACTCAGGCATCCTGAAGTCTGTGATCGCTATGTGGGGATACTCATCTTCATGTCTGTCTGTATATATCTCTAATTTTACCTGCACTTGGAATATTGTTTATTTTTGCCTTGTATCGTTGGAGTTGTTACCCAGTAAAGTTATTCCAGGCTCTGACCGTTCCAGGGGGCCTGAGGTACTATACTCCTGTCTGTGGCTCGTTATTTCCCCGCCGATGTTCATGCCGGTGGGTGCCAAAATGGTGGCATCACCTGTAACAACCCCTTCACCTGTTCTACTGTTTATTGGGCATCTCCATGTCGAGGGTTTCCGGAAGAGGCCCAGCGCTGCCCTGGCCTTGGCTGCGTGCGTCTCTCCGGGAGAGAGCTAGGTAAGTGCCGCCGTGACAAGCCAGCATTTTGCCCTGCCTGCTCCTCAGCATATGCCATGTGTCCAGGGTCACCCTACGGGACGCTGCATTTTACACAAGGCAATTATTACCAGAATCATCTCTGGGAACAGCAATTTAGGGTGATTGTCGTCTCGTATAGCCGTGGCCACCGACAGGACACTGAGTGAAAAATCCCTCACCTGTTGGAGATGCTTGGTTTTTAGATCACCTAAAAACCAAGCAGCTGTCGGTCCATGTAAACAGAGAGTCATTCATCTATGAACAACTGTGTTACCATACAGTGCGGCATGGGGTCCCGCGGTCGGCGCGCGTCGCTCCGGCGTCGGCTCCAGCAGCCTGGAGCCCTGTGTCGAGGTCATCCCAGCAGCTTGGGTTGGCCAGTGGGCGGCGGCGTGGGCGTGCCCGCCCGTAGGGTGCCGCCCGCACTCCTCTGTGCTTCTTATACAGCAGTGGGTGGAGTTGCCTCCTCCCACTCTCCGCCCCTGGGCGGAACCTTGTGGTTAAAAGACTGGCAGTGAACTGAGCTCACTGCCAGTTATTGGTTCTGCATGCACCTAGCCAGTCTGTCTGCGGTTCTCCTCAGTCAGTCCCTAGTGTTCGGTCAGCTCCCTCTGGTCCCCTTTCACTCAGTCTGTTTTTGTTGGTTCTGTTTGCCTCTAATCTAGTCTGGCCCAGTCAGCACTAGTTGCTATCCAGCACTCTGCCAGTTTGCCTGTGAGTTCCATCTCCAGCCTTGTCAGTTTTGTTTGGTCTGTTACACCTGCCTCCTCTGTCGGCACTCTGTTCCCCCCATTAGGTAGTTTCCTGCTTGTCAGCCGCCAGGTCCCTAGCCAGTGCAGGGACCGCCGTCCAGTTGTCCGCCTGGGGTTAGCCAGGGCCGAGGCAAGTAGGCAGGGACAGTGGGGTGCGGGAAGATCAGGGCATCCCACTTGGCGCTCGGGGGGCAGAGTGCCGTAACAAACTGCCTGTTTGCAGTGATTGGAGGCGGGCGGCCGGAAGAGATCTCTGGCCCACTCTGCCTGCATTCTCTGAAAGACTATCGCACTTATGTGAGAGAACACGCGTGATAGACTGTGGGATGGCTGCCATGTGCTTATGTGCCCAAAAGTCAACCTGTGTAAAAGTACCGTAAGTATTTAATTTACCTACAGCACTCCTACAGGGCAAATGATGCATTACACGGTGCACATTCACACCAACGGGTTGTCTGTGCAATGCAGAATAGGGCAGGTCCTCCAGAGAAAAAAATAATCTTTGTAACAGCTCTTCAATCTGGCCAAGATGATCCTAAACAGGGGAGCCCAGACTATCAATTCAGAATTCCCTGAAGGGTATATGAAAATGGTTAAATTATAAATTCTCTCTTATAATGTGCACCAAAAAATGTAGATCCATCATAGGAACGTAGACTGTATATGGTATGGAATCTTGTAGCCCACTTCGACAAATCTAAGATTTAGCCATATACATGTCTATTTTTGATTCTTGGACCCTTGCGAATATAATTTGGGAATAAAAGGAAGAATTTCCACATCTGAAGTTATACTTTTTAAGTAGCATTAGACCTTAAAGGGATTGTTGTGTTTGTCCCCAAAGTTTTAGCACAGAATGCTGCCTGCAGCGGTGATAATGAAGCACTGCAGAATATCCATTGAAATCCATTTGCAATAATAGATTACTACAATCCTCCATTACAAAACCCATTTTTCATAGCACGTATCCTTAGACCTTATCAAGGATATACCAAAAGGAAAGAGTTTGTATAGATTACCCAAACTAATCCTTGATCTCAAGCACATGTACCAAGCAGACCTTGCGTGGGAAATTGCTAAACTGCAGGTGGAAACCCAAAGAAACTCCATGACGTTTTCGCCCTGGAGGGTGTAAAGAACCCATGACCATGCCACCATAACTTGCTGTAAACCAATGTAAATGTTTCCATATATTAGAGTTTTTTAACCTGGTAGCCAAAGTGCATGTGAGACAATCCAGGAAACAGTTTTGCTCCAAGGTCTAATTTCACAGAAGTCCGTATAAACATGCACATCCAATTAGTACTAAAATCACTGATTTCCATTTTCTCCATGTGTTTTCCTTTGCCTGAGATCAATGCACAGACATGAAAACATTTAAGCACAAAGTTCCTACGGTTTGTACCTCGGATACCTCCAGCATCAGCATCTCATCTTTAGGCTGTGAGAAAAACCTGACATTTCCCAGATCAGAGCAAGTGGAGAGGATGCCGGACAGACGCATGAAAACACAAACATGTGTTCCAGTATGGCACAAAATGTGAAAAATGACGGAACCTTCATTTCCTGAGTCCAATAGATATAAAATACAGCCATAGACAATTCAATTATTTAGTTTCCACCTCAAAACCCAAACTTTCCCTAGTAATTTTTTCCAAGTTTATTTACTGTTGCTGTTAGTTATTGATACTCCTCATGTTACAATGTATGTGCCCCGTCAAATGAACTCAAAGTTTCTTTAAAGTGCAGTGAATACTAAAGGGGTCGTCCCATCTCAGCATTTCCTGGAGAAATCCGCATCTGGTTTCCCAACCATCTCAGTAGGTGTTACGGAAACAACCAAAGCCTTATGCCGTTTCCATAACTCCCATTGAAGTCAATTAGAGTTATTGAAACGGCACCAAAAAATGTAGGTCGATCATAGGAACGTGGACTGTATGTGGTGTGAAATTTTGTAGCCCAGTTGGGCAAATCTAAGATTTAGTCAGAAGCACAACTATTTTTGATTCTTGGACCCCTGTGACTATAACTTGAGAATGAATGGAAGAATTTTCACATCTGGAATCATACCTTTAAAAAGCATTAGACCTTAAAGGGATTCTTCTGTTGGCCCCCAAGGTTTTTGCCTGGAGAGCTGCCTGCTGTGGTGATGATGCCAGTATATTCATAGAACTCGCTGTAAGCCAATGTACAGATTTTGCGCTGTGCTATGGTCTTTCCGTAACCCCAATTCACTTCAGTGGAAGTTTAGGAAATGGCATAAGGCTGCCACGCTCAGCTGTTTCCGTAACACCCAGTGGTCAGGAAACCAGCCACGAGTTTCTCATCTGAGCCAGGAAGTGATGAGATGGGACAGCCCCTTTAACATCAATTATGCAGTGATCACTTCTTAGGTAAAGAGGTATTCTGAGAGTCAAACTGTATCACCTATCCGGGATAGGTGATAAATGTCTGATAGCGGGGGCTAGAACCCCCAACTATCACAAGAACAGCATTCCTGTGTCCCTCGCTCCTCTTTATTGCACTCTCCACAGTAAGGAGGAGCTTGAAGGGAATGGTGGCTGCGCATGCGCTCTAGCGTTCCATTCAACTCTATGGCATCACCGAAGCAAAGCCAAGTACCGAGTTCCTCCTCGCCGCAGGAAGTGCAGTGAAAAGGAGAGGGTGACAAGGGACATTCATTTTCGGTGTTGGCCTTGGGTTGAGATGGCACCTTGTGCGGAATCATTTTTGGCGACCCCGCTTGTCATAAGAAAATAATTATATATATAGCACTGATAAGCAGTTTGCCTGCAAGATAGCAACATACCTACACCAAAATAGTTCAATGAATAAATGCAGTACCACAACTAAGACTCGTAGCATACAGTACCAGAACCAAGTTCATATCTTAAATACAGCACCAGAGCCAAGCTTATACTATAATTACAATAGCAGATCTATGTGATCGTGTTGCTGGGACACTGATGAGCTGACAGTGCCGCCTTGCAACATCAGAAGGAAGAAGGGAGGGTGATTTCAGTAGCTGCACACAACACTTCTGCCTTGTGCAAATTCTTACCATGCTCATTCTCTTCATCACTGAGGTTCCCTTTAGTAGGACTCTCAAAAATCAGACATTTATCACTTACCTTATAGGCGATCCATCTTACCCCTTTCTGTTTGTCAGTCGGACGTACTCTCTTTGTGTTCCGGAAGCAGTCTTGTTGAATTCCTGCTGGCCTGTTCTTCTTTCAGTGGCGAATGGCTGACAAGGGGTGAACGAGTCATGGCTTTACAAACTTTTTGTCTTACTGCAAACATTGCAATGGGGAGAGGCTCCTGCTGCAGGCAGTTATCTTACAGAGTGTGAAAGGGGGGAGGTAAGGATAGTCAAAGGAAAGGAGCAGATTAAGAAAGGAAGAGCAGGGATATATTTTTTAATTCTTTTAGGTATTTTCTATGCAGAGGTGTAACTTGAAGCTCCCGGGCCCGATGCAAAACCTGTAACAGGGCCCCCAACTATAATGCTTTACTCATAGTACTGGGTTCCACATATGGAGAAGAGAGGCCTTATGGGCCCCCAAAGGCTCCTGGGCCCGGGTGCAACCGCATCCCCTGCATCCTCTATAGTTATGCCCCTGTTTCTATGTATAGTGAGTATTTTTGCCTGTAGTGTATAAGGACTACTCCCAAAGTTCTGGGCTACTTTCAGCGGGGCCTACTGTAGCCACCACCATAGCAGTCTTGGGTTATCTGGTAAATATCCCGAGGTCTTTGCAGTGACTGACACATCTTCCTTAGCATAACCCATTCAGTACACAACATTACACAGTCTTGTCACATTCGATGACAGCAGCTCCAAGCGGTAACGCCGCGTCTCCGGTGACACAGGGAGTTATTTGCAGAATAATCGGTCTGTAAAGATTAGTTTATCAGCAAATGTGAGAGTAGATTGGATTCTCTTCCAGAGGTTAATGGTAATTACATCCACTTAGACAAGCTGACATTTAATTGATAGGAGCTGATTTAGGGATTTTCTCAGTTGCTGACTTTGAGGTCAGAGCAAATATGTGTTTACTAGAAGGATAATTGCAGGCGATGGATTTTTTTGTGTTTCCTCGCTGTCATCTGCTGTTAGGGAGAACACAGTTGTGATTTTATTGTACAATGCTATGATCCTCGGCAAAGGCCAGAAGGAGGGTTTGTGAGCAGCTCACATGTCGGAGGCCAGGCTTCCACTCCGAGGTTCTGATATGGGTCCTCCATATTTGTTTTCTTTTTTTTTTCAAAATCGAGTTTTGATCCATTAAGCGGATCCTGTTTGCCTCAATTTTTGATCTAATTTCAGGTTTGGAGATAAAATATCAGGATGGTAAATAATTAGCATCGGCTTCCAACTACAATGAAGGAGATTTATCAAGACAAACCTTTCCCGTCTATATATAAACAGCAGTGGGGTGAGATACATCGAATTTATTAAGAGACACATTCCTCCTTAATAATTTAACCCTTTAGGCTGGCTTCACACAGATGTATTTCTGTGCGCAAATATGTAGAGAATAGGTTTATTTTGTTATTTCACGAAAAAACGAATAACACTTTTTTATCTATCTATCTCATATCTATCTATCTATCTCTCATCTATCTATCTATCTCTCATATCTATCTATCTATTTATCTATCTCATATCTATCTATCTATCTATCTCATATCTATCTATCTATTTATCTATCTCATATCTATCTATCTATCTCATATCTATCTATCTATTTATCTATCTCATATCTATCTCTCATCTATCTATCTATCCCCTATCTATCTATCTATCTATCTATCTATCTATCTATCTATCTATCTATCTATCTATCTATCTATCTATCTATCTCCTATCTATCCCATATCTATCTATATATGTATCTATCTATCTCACATCTATCTATTCATTTATCTCATATCTATCTATCAATCTATCTCATATCTATCTATCTATCTATCTATCTATCTATCTATCTATCTATCTATCTATCTATCTATCTCATATCTATCTCATATCTATCTGTCTCCTATCTATCTATCTATCTATCTATCTATCTATCTATCTATCTATCTATCTATCTGTCTATCTCATATCTATCTATCAATCTATCTCATATCTATCTATCTATCTATCTATCTATCTATCTATCTATCTCATATCTATCTCATATCTATCTATCTATCTATCTCATATCTATCTCATATTTATCTATCTCATATCTATCTATCTATCTGTCTGTCTATCTATCTCATATCTATCTATCTATCTATCTATCTATCTATCTCATATCTATCTCATATCTATCTATCTATCTCATATCTATCTATCTCATATCTATCTATCTGTCTATCTATCTATCTATCTATCTATCTATCTATCTATCTATCTATCTATCTATCTATCTATCTATCTATCTATGTGTTTTTCTGCCTAGGTAGATTGATAGCTATAAATTGGTGTTCTTTACCCTTTGAACTCCAGCAGTTCTCCCCTGGTGCCCTTGGTTTGTAGTCAAATAATTGAGCAGGTCATCAGGTCAATCAGGAGTAATTTAGGGTTAGATTTTTTCAAGAGCTTCCATTTTATTTTTAGAAACCACATACATATATTGTTCCTTACTCTGAGAAAAAAGACATTTCCACAATGTTTCTAAGTAGTTTAGTTAATTTGAGTCAATGATCATACATTTACAGCCATATAAAATGAGATAGGAGTAAGGTCAATCATCTAAAAAGTTACAGGAAGAAAAAGGCTTCTTCTTTCTCAACACAATGGTGTCTGTTAAAGATAGAAAAATTAGATAGATAGATATATAGATATGAAATAGATAGATATATATGAGATGGATAGATAGATAGATAGATAGATATGAGAGAGAGATAGATAGATAGATAGATAGATAGATAGATATGAGGTACATAGATATGGGATAGATAGATATGATATGAGATAGATAGATATGATGAGATAGATAGATAGATAGATATTAGATAGATAGATAGATAGATAGATATTAGATAGATAGATAGATAGATAGATAGATGGATAGATATGAGATACATAGATATGGGATAGATAGATATGATATAGATAGATGTGAGATAGATAGATAGATAGATATGATATAGATAGATGTGAGATAGATAGATAGATAGATATGAGATACATAGATATGGGATAGATAGATAGATAGATAGATAGATAGATATGAGATAGATAGATAGATAGATATGAGATAGATAGATAGATAGATAGATATGAGATAGATAGATAGATATGAGATAAATAAATAGATAGATAGATATGAGATAGATAGATAGATAGATATGAGATAAATATATATGAGATAGATAGATATTAGATAGATAGATATGAAATAGATAGATAGATATTAGATACATAGATAAACCTGTTGTTTCAGGTATCAGAATATGCTATCATGTGTATTTAAGGAGTAGCATGATTTCTGACCACTATCTGACTTGCATCCTGCACTTTTTACCAGGTTCTCCCTCTCCAGTCTTCATATCCAATTCTCAGTTCTTCCCTGAGCAGGTAGATGTTGTAGAATAGCTGTTATGATGGCTTCTATACACAGCACACACAGAGAAGAATTCCTGTTGTTCTATCTCTCTGTAGCACACCCTCAGAGGCAGTAGTGGCATGGATGACATTATTCAGCTGTACCGAGCAGTGTAGATGTGTTTCCAGCACTTGGGTGAGACATTAAAATATTTACTAGAGCCTTCACCAGCAGTGTTTTTGTGAGTCTCTCTGTCTTCCTCCTCTTCTCTTCTCCATAGACTTAAATGGGAAGCACATAACTTGATTCCTCATCATGTACCCTCCTTCATGATCTTTAGGCCTATTTCACACAATCGTTTATATTTTAATGGTCGTCTGTACGCATGAATGAAGAAAAGCCGCGATCGGGTCCCGATCTTTAACCACGTATTTCCTGCCGTTCACACGGGCTGCTGCTGCGTATCGGCAAAAAAATACGCTGCGGCCAGGAAATCCCTTGATCTGCAGAAATCCTCGGAATGACTACTAATGCTTAAATAGAACCAGCTGTCTTTTTTTCACAGCGTGGGACGCAGCTAAATTCCCTCCCCCTCTGTTTTTTTCAGCTCCCATAGGAGTTTCAGCCAAAAATAGGGCAAGACCTGTCTGTGGATGCAGAGAGACCAACAAGGGTCACCGATGTGCTATTTTTCCTGGTGTGATTTTGTTATGTGCCCAAAAATCGTTAATCTGAATGAATACATTGGAATCCAATTCTTCAGATGGTCGCGGTTTTTGCCTGATTTTTGGACGCAGCTAATGACCGGACTAATGGGGAGTATTCATTAATACTGTTTGAAAGTTAGACAGCGCCAACTTAAACTAGCCAGTCTTAAAATGTGCCAGATTTATCACTGATTGATACATTTTTCTAATTTTCAGACTTTGTAGTCTCGTTTTAGACACCTGCTGTATTAGTTGGCTTAGTTTACACCAAAACGTGGCTAAAATTTGCTACAATTTGGCACATTTTTTGGCGCAATTTAGGCAATTCCTTTTTTATTCTGGCAAGTTTGAAAAACGGTTTGAAAGTGTCTAAAAACACATAAGCATGTAAGCATGTAAGACAGTTTTCTGGTGGAATTTGCGCCAAAAAACACTTAAGTTTTGAATAGTAAATAAGCGCTAAAGTGTCCATTAAATGTGTTACTTACATTGCTATAAGCATTTACATTAAAAAAACTACGTAATGAAAAATATGTAATGCTAGTGCCCACCCACTAGCGATATATTTTCTTGCGATGCGAAAGTGAGCGCTTCGCAGAGAAAACTCTGCGATATCGCTAAGTACCTGCAACGGGGCCGGCGGCAGCAGCACCAGCCCCATTGAAAACATAGAGAGTACATCGTGGGTTTCTGTGACAGCTATGACAGCTATGGCAGAGTATTCCTTCATCCACGCGGGGACCACGGGAATGAAGGAATCCTCTGCCACACCTGTGACAGAAGTCGGTGATGTTATCCCATTGCTTTCAATGGGGTCGACACTGCTACAGCCCCATTGATTGCAGCGATGATTTTTGGGGAAGGGCTGGAAATATAAGCCCTTCCCGGAAAATCATCCCTAGCTGTAAAAAAAGGTAAAAAAAAAAATTAGACTCACCTAGAAGAGCCATCCGGCTCAGCTCTCCGGCACAACAGTCTTCTTGGCCTATCTTTTGACGAAAATCGCAGGGAGCTTCCATAGATTCCTAAGGGAGCTGAAAAAGAAGTGAGGGGGAAAAAGTTTAAGCTAAATAGAGCCATTCTGCCAACTGGCGCTTCAGCGTCCTTTTCACGAGATATGGCTAATTCCTTTTGCATTGCAATTATTTTTATGCGGTACGACTTGCGTAAAGACGCATTGCTTATGTGAAAGAAGCCGAACTTCCCTACTATAAATATATACATTACATAACAAGCTAAATAATCTGCGGGGCGTAGTCAAAAAGACGGATCCAGCGCTATAGCTCAATATGAGTGCCCTATATTTAAATAACAATAGTGTTATTGAATAAGGAGCCATGAATGCGGTACATGATGGTATGGTGCACGGCCCCTGGGGGCCCCGAGGCGCAGCAACATAGATTTCAATTTTGTTTTGCATTCTTTGTAAGCGATAGAGAGTAAAACCCAATTGCAAAGTTGAAGTAGCATGTGAGAAGCAGAAATCCGCTTTCCGCGTTTCTCCAAGTCTGGTGGGATCACAGTTATGACTGAAGTAAGGAAAGTGTACTCAAAGTGACTTCCTTCTGTTATGATAAGGACAGATCATCCAGGAAGTCATCCATCAACGTCTACAGGAGAGTCATGTGCCGATCCACATTGAGTCCCTGGAATGAAGTCCAACATGGCGATCATGCCAAATTCGACACATGGGTTCACTCTACTCTTCAACTTTGCAATTGGGTATTACTTTCTTTCTTGTACGGAGGAAACAACACCAAATTGAAATCCATGTTCCCGGGCCCATGCATCATACCATCATGTAGCGCATCCATGCCTTCCTATTCAAGTACACTATTGTTATTTCAGTATGACACTAGTATTGAGATATAGCGCTGCATCAGGCATTTTGACTACACCAGTGTTTCCCAACTCCAGTCCTCAAGGCGCCCCAACAGGGGATGTTTTCAGGATATCCTGGAGTAAGGACACCTGTAGCATTGTCTGAGGCACTGACAATAATTGCATCACCTGTACAATACTGAAGAAATCCTAAAAACGTGACCTATTGAAGTGCCATGAGGACTGGAGTTGGGAAACACTGGCCTACACCCACTAGCATAACCATGGGGGGTGCAGAGGATGCAGTTGCACCCAGGCCCAGGAGCCTCAGGGGCCCATAAGGCCTCTCTTCACCATATAGTAAGCCTAGTAGTGTGAATAAAGCATTATAGTTGGGGGCCCTGTTACAGATTTTGCATTGGGGCCGAAGAGCTTCAAGTTACGCCTCTGCCTACACCTGATATATACTAACTAAGCAAATGAAAGTCTTGTTAATCCATAAACTCCGAAAGAACCCATAACCATTTAGATAATGCTAATAAGACACCTAATAACAACCTCGGGTATATCTGCAATTCTGCTGCACGTTCTCCTTTCAGGTCACTGAGATGTTTGTAGAACCATTATAAGATGCATAGATGGTGATGGTCATGTCTCGCTCTACCCCAGTGATTGCACCAAGATGGCCTCAGGTTGGTCTTGAGAACGTAAGCAAGCAATGAATAGTTTTCATTGTGCCAGTGATTTAATAGTGGGGTTGTCATTCATACCTTCTGTTTTAACAGGTGCTCCTGATTAATCAATTGATCTTTTCAGCCATCAGCCCACCAGCACTGACCAGAGGCTCATTTGCATGTCCCAGCAATGGGCAATTAGAATAGAGCAACAGCACCTATATAATTGTGTATGATACATGAGCATCTGTTACATAGAATCATATATTCTAAACTCATTCACTAGGCTATATAAACCAGAGGAAAGGGATAGATCTACCTCAAAATGCATTGTAAGTACATTTGCTAGAAAAAGTAAGTGAACCCTTTGAAATTACCTGGATTTCTGGAATGATTACTAATAAAATGTGATCTGATTGTTATCTAAGTCACAGTTTAAGGGCTCCTTCACACGAGCATAGGCACTTTTACTCTCACTTGTCTGCGTCGTCAATTCGCACGATTTTCCCTGATCGAGTCTCGAGTTAATTATCATTTTCCCATCTATCCACACAGACGTATTAGCAAAAAAATACGTCACAGCCTGGAAATCCCTCGCTCGGCATAAATCTTTGAAATAACTTCAAATGCCCATATAGACGCATCTGTAAGCTTTTCCCTGCGTTTGATGCTGCTAAACTGCCTCTCCCTCCCTTTTTTTTCCAGCTCCCATATGAGTCTATGGGAGCCGCCAGCTCATATCGGTCGAAAGATAGAACCAAAACTATCTTTTCCAGCCGCGTGTAAAAACACCCCCCGATTTTGGTCGCATGTGTTCTATTTTTTCCGGTGCAACATTTTTACGCACCGCAAATTTGCCCGTGTGAACGAATACATTGGAATCCAATGCCTGAGATGGTCATATATACCGTCCAAGCGTGAAAGCCGCGTAAAAATGCTCATGTGAATAAAGCCTAAGACAAACACAATCTAAATAAACTAATAACACACAAGCAGTTGTACCATGCATGGCCTTTATGGAGGACATTGAATAAACATCTACAGTTCAGAGAAGTGAACTCTTGAATTTAATAAGCTGTAGATCTAACTTTAGCAGCAATCACCTCCACCAAATGTTTCCTGTGGCTGCAAATAAGATGTGTCCAGAGTTGAGGAAGAATTTTGGATTATTCCTCACAGAAAATGTGTTTCAGTTCATCAGTATTTCTGGGATGCCTTGTCTGCACAGCTCTCTTCAGGTCGTGCCACAGCATCTTGATAGGGTTAAAGAGGTATTCACAAAATGGACTTTCTGTATGGATAGTCTGATTGGTTGGGGTCTCACTGCTGAAACCCCTACCGATTCCAAGAACAGGGGTCCCATGTCCCCCCTTCCCCTCAATGCAGGCTTAGTACACACCGAGCAGTGATGTGGAAATTGACTAGAGCGGCAGCCAAGCATGCACAGTGCTGCTCCATTCAATTCAATAAGGCACTCCCAATGAAGATAAATGGAGCAGTGCTCTACATGCTTGACTGCTATTCAATTCCATCTCATCCTCACTATGGGGGCTCATTGAACCCGCAATGAGGAGGAGAGGGGAGCCTTATTCTTGAGCAGACTTTTATCATCTGTCTATCTATCTGTCTATCTTGTACTCTCATCTGGCAGAGGCTTATTCCCCTATTCTTCTCAAAACAAGTATACATGCCCCGCCAAGCCAAGCACACATATTTGTGTTGGAGTCAGGTGAAATAGCTGTCAGCGGAATGAGCAATCAGCGGACAGCTATCTCTTGGGTATGACCAACTCTAGAATGGTTTATTATGGGATTTATGACATTTTATGTGGGGAATCACTTATGACATTTGTAATGCTACTGAGAACCGTCTTAGTGAGAAACAGACATGGACCACCAGCTAGTTTCTGCTACTCACAAAGCATCTGAGACCCTTCCACATGGAAGTAATTTCTTGGTCAGCGCTGACCTCGTATGAACTCAGAGGACAGAGGTGTGGAGCTCCGCGCTATCAACCTGATCGCTAGCACTCCAGACAAACGCTTCCAGCTGTTCTGCAGTAAAAATGGACGCGGCTTCCATGAGAAATATGTTCAAATCCAAATGACTATGTGAGTTATACCTGAGTCATAATACATAGTATGTGCCGATCGCATTCTGCTGCTACATTCCTTAGGATGAACATACAGTAAATAGATATTGATGATATTTATATTCGTGGTCTACAATTAATAGGATTAAGAGTGACAAATTGGATCTTAGGAGGGCATGTTGTTTTCAGTGGGATAGATAGATAGATAGATAGATAGATAGATAGATAGATAGATAGATAGATATGAGATAGAGAGATAGATATGAGATAGATAGATATGAAATAGATAGATGATACATACATAGATAGATAGATAGATAGATAGATAGATATGAGATAGATAGATAGATATGAGATAGATAGATATGAAATAGATAGATGATACATACATAGATAGATAGATAGATGATAGATAGATAGATAGATAGATAGATAGATAGATAGATAGATAGATAGATAGATAGATAGATATGCGAGATAGATAGCTAGGTACTAGGCCAGAAAAATTACTACACAAATGCAGTCCCAGAAGCTCTTGTTGCATCTGAACTGGATGCAAATCACCACGTCAGCATCGGACATAATATTGTTCGCTAAAAGTATTAATGTACACACAAATGACAATAATGCAAAGCATTATATAAGGAACCCAAAAAGTAGGAAACTGGGGAGTCTTACCTTTACCTATTTATGCAAGGAGGCCCCACCAAAAAGGAGAGCCTCACCCTGATGAGGGCGACCCCACATCAGGACAACTCTGACTCTCCCTTGTTGGAAACAAGGAATGTGGTTACACAAGTACATGAACCACAATGCTCAGGAGATAAAATGTAACAACACCACAGATAAAACGGAATAACCAAACAGGCTTATCTGAACAGAGGCTCAAGACTAAACCATAAACCAGTGAACGGACCAGAGATAGAGAGTATAACCAGCGTCCTCTGTGAGGAGAAGCCAGAATAAATGTGTACAAACTAAAGCTGATTGGTCAGTTGGGATACACACCTCTAAGCCAACCAATCAACTCAAGAAAAGAAATGCACATACTAAAGTATTTGGAACATTATTGCACCCGGTGGTCCTACTTCTGGATAGTGGATATGGTTCTTCCTGCCATAGATGTAAGTGTGCACTGCTTTTCCAAAGTTGTTACTTTTTCTAACCAGTATTCAAACTGACTGAGTGCTTTATCCCTTTGCTGTTTACCTTTATGTTCCTACACTGTTGGACCTGTTTTGTGAAGGTGGCTACTTGTCAGTTAGATAATGGTGTTTGCCTTTCTGGTCAATATATATATACTGTGGATATATTATGGTTCCATTAGGTATCAAAACCCTGGTGGATACTATACCTCTTTTTTCCTACACCATTGGATACTATTGCGGCAGGTTTTAGTTTTCATTCAGGGAGGTCTGGTTTATGCTAGTGCTGTTCTGGATTTCCTCTCAGCTTTCTCTAGCACTGGTGGGAGTGTCTATGGGAGTGTTCTGCTACCTGTTGCACCTGCCTAGTAATTAGGGAGGCATTTTATTCCTGTCCTGGCTGTGGATCTGTGCTGATTATTCTCCGTCTTCATCTGATGGTTGTTGGAACCAGAGCTGGATCTTGGTCTTCTGTATTTTCTTGCTCATTTCAAGTTCAGTACTGTGGTTACTGGTGGTAGTTGTATTCTTACTTAGTTGTTTACTTCTGATAGGGACGGTGAGTGGCCAAGGATCGTGGGTTGGGTGCGTTCTTATCAGGACAGGACATCCGCTGTAAGCAGGTACAGTTACTTATTCTGAGTCATATAGGGAAGTTCCCCTCTCCATCTGTTATTCCACATGTTACCTATGGTGGTTTATATTATTTGTTCCACTGTGTAAACATAGCCCAGGAACTGTTTGGGGGACCGGTTTCCGTACATCATGTTCAGACATGACAGATACATACTATGCATTGTGTGCTCCATTGACTGTCTCTGTCTTGCATTTACTACTTCAGGAATTCCAAAAGCAAAAGGTTCTTAATACCTTGTAGTGAATATCTCAGAATTGGGTTCTCTGGAACTCCAGTCAGTCTCACAATTCATTTGGGAGGTCAACAAAATATACGATAAAATGTTGACATTTTGAGTCTTGACAAGAGTGGGGCTGATTAGATATTTGATAATCCAAGAACCTTAACATGTTAAGAGCCCCACTAATTTCCTCACTCTCGAATGAATGGTCTAGAAGAGTGGGTCCCAATATCGGACCTCACGTTCTTGAAATGACAGGGGTCACAGGGTTGAGAGCTCCCAATGGGTTCCAGCTCTGCAGTGGAAGAGGCTCTACGGCTTTAACTGCAGTCTTGTAATTATTAAAAACAAATGAAAGTCTTTATAACGCCAGTTAAAATCCAGACACCGTTCCATAATTAGAAAATCATTTGCACCTTTGTTTAATGCAAGGAAAACTCTGCAGACTTTATTGCATAAGCATGGAAAAGTTTATTTAATCGCAAAGCAAGAAATCACATTGGAAGGAAATGTCGTAAAGAATAAGAAGTAATCTTCTAGAGGAAAAATAAATTATCCACACTGTAACCAAGAAAAAGAAACTTTTCTCAATCATTGCTCTCCCATGTTGGTATTGGCGAGCTGCATAATCCTTTCAAGCAAACTGTAATTTCCAAATTAGATTATACATTATGTCATATTAGGTTTATATTAGAAAAGCAAATGGAGGTAACCCCTTCAGTACCAAACACATTCCTAAGATATGGTAATGCCACGAGCTGGCTAAGGGGTTAAATGCCGAAAGACTGAAAGTAAAGCGACACCAACTAGAGTGTCTCCTAGGACATTACTGCGAATGTCTCGCGATCTACAGTATCTTACACCATGATGGCCGTACAGCAGAAGTGTAACTAGAAGCTCCTGGGTCCGTATTCTTGTGTGGTAGAGAAGCTTTTGGGACACCTCAGAATCCAGCGACCAGGAGCAACCGCTACCTTTGCACCTCTTTGGCCACTTTTACACTTGGCGTAATCATTGCGGTTAAATCCAGTAGTAGATCCGCAAGAAAAAAACATTTTAAGTGCAGATTTGCCGTTTTCAAGCATAATTGCTGTGGATATTCCGTTGCTGAAGGCGGCCTTACGGTGGAAAACTGCAGTGACCAAATCTGCACGGAAATTATATAGATTTAGCCACAGTTTTCCTTGTGGATTTGCTGCTTATATTCCAAGTTAAGCCTTATATTCTGCAACAAAAGCCGTGATGAAGCCAACCTTATAGCTACACTCCTGTTTGTAAGCTCAAGGCTGTATTGAAGGGGTTTTTCACGAATTGTTAAAAAGTTCCAAAAAACAAGGAAAGGACTACACTATATAAAAAAAAAACTAAGCAGCGTTCATCCCAAAAAATTCCCCTTCAGTCCAGAGCAAATTTGCATTCACACACACAGATGATAGCTCAAAATTCATTTTGCATAGGTACTAATGGGCTAATCAGCCTTTTAGTACTTTATTGCATGTATTTAGAGAACAGCGGGTGGTCTGTTCTCTAAATACATCGCTATTGTTCTCCAGTGGCTGTTAAAGAATGTTATCAGCTGATATCAGCGCTGCCTGCGGAGAACTCAGCCTGTGGTTCGTCTTATATTATTGTCCTGAGAGATGAGGATTTCATGCAGACCTGAAGTCAGTGATGGACAAAAAGTGCGCAATGGGCACACATTTACATACAATGATCGCTCAAAAGATGGCTTTTGAGTGAATTTTGAGTGATAATCACTGTGTGTAAAAGGGCCTTGAAGCGCTGTGGTCCCAGAAGCTCTTCTGGGTCATATGCCATTCATAATTCACATAGCTGCTGCAGCCAGTCACTGGCCAGAGTAGGCAGCAATGATAAATGGCATGTGGCTGCTCCAGGAGCTTCTGGGACCAGAGCACCGAAGACTGTGGTGTCAGCACTGGACTGCAAGGCTATGTGATGGGTGAGTACTGTGCATTTTCTTATATCAGCTCCTTCCTTGCCCTTAGGAACTTTTTCAAAACTCCTGGAAAATCCCTTTGAACTTTAAATATGATTCTCAAATTTGCAGCAATGAATCTCAAAAAGGAGGAAAGAGTGAAGCAACAAAGGATATAGGATCCTTCTATTCTCTCGTCACGTCTTTAGCTCAGCAATTTTGCAGCAATGGTCTTATGCTGACTGTGTCCATAGTAACACACAGCACATTAGATGCTTCTGCTGATGGGATCACTACTACCCTGTTTCCCTGAAAATAAGACCTACCCACACTTTTCGGGGAGGCTTGAAATATAGGCCCCACCATGAAAATAAGCCCTAGCTGCATTACATAAAAAGAAAAAAAAAAAAAAAGGAATACTTATCTAGCAGGCTCAGTCTGGGTCTTCCTGCTGCTGTCCGGAGCTCTGTTGTGCATCCTGCAGTCCTTGTTCACCCACAGAAGATCACTTCCTGGTTACGGGATTCATAAATCCCACCTCCAGGAAACGATGGCCCTGATTGGTTCTCGAGCGCTGCTCAGCCAATCAATGCAGCGCTCGATGAACCAATGCGATGGCTGTGATTGGTTCATCGAGCGCTGCATTGATTAGCTGAGCTGTGGTCAAAGAACCAATCACAGCCATCACGTTGTGGAGGCGGGATTTATGAAAGGGTCAATCAATGCCACAGCTCAGCGTGTCGGAGCTCCGGAGAGCTACAAGAGAGACCTGAACCGAGCCTACTAGCTAAGTATAATAAGTACAGGTATTTGATGTGTTTTATCTTAAGCACACCTGATGCAACTAATGAAGCCCTTGGCTAATTGCATCAGGTGTGGTTGAGATAAAATCTGATTTGCAAATGTGTGCTTTTATGAGGGATTTTATTCATGGAGGGAATAGTTCTGAGACTGCAGTAGTCAGTAAAAGTGGTATTTTGTGTTGGAGAAACCACTTGTTATATTTTAAAAAAAAGAACGGTGCGCAAAAAAACGAATCATAAAGCTCTACACAACAAAATCAAATTGGGGATTTATATGAGGTAAAAGCAATACCTCAACTAGTAATACCAAAGCATCCCAATTTGGTAAGTGAAATAAAACAGTATATGTACAAATCAGTCACCATAGATCCCAGGGAACCTGTTAGTCAGCAGGGAGATACCTTCTAAAGAAGTCCTGTATAGTGGTGTTGTCCTGATTTACCACCCCCGAAGAGAAGTCTGGTGTGAACGGCTCCTCACAAGCTTCGTTTTTGAGTGGTTATCGCTGCATGCTGAATGTAAACGAGAATGCACACTGGCGCTAAGTCGTAAAAGCACACATCGCTCCGGACGGAAGCGGCAGTGTGAGAGGAGACTGAGGGCTAAATTGTGACATCACACAGCTGGTTACAATGGCCGCCGGTGCCCAAAAGATCCCAATGCGTACAAAGCCTAGAACTGGCTTCTTCCTCGGGTTATATTAGTTGTGCTGAGCTCATTAAATTGTTCATATTTGATTGTTTCTTTTGTAAACAGCTAAAAGCTTGTAAATTTGGCAAATTAACGTAATATGCAATGGGGGAGGGGAAATAATTTGGATTGCAACTGTATATTAGTGAAGTACTTGGGTGGAAGTGTTTAGTATTTTTTCTACAACTGTATGAAAGTATTATTTGGCCAATGTATGTCACTATTATTTGGGCTTCTTAGGTGCTGTATGGTATGATTATTTGGGTAAAGTATGACCAAAAATACAATAAGGGGGGGGGCATCTCAACAGAAGATGCAATGCAATGTATCATCCAACATCAATAGGTTAACCCTGAGCATGACTGAACTCCTGAATACTCATGTGTACTGATTGTGTCCTTCTTTTCTACTCTTTGGTTCCAAGGTTCTCCTTCTTTTTCTGGGAGAGTAAATAGTTGTCTGTTGTCAATCATATTAGTTCTCATGGTTCCTTTCTCTGTTATTTGCTCACGCACGGTACTTTGCTTTTTCTTAGCTTTCCATTAGGCCGCCTGTCCACTGGCGTTGCGATATCCCGCAGCGGAACTCCGCCGGGAGCAGGAGCCAGCTGACAGATCTCGATTGTCGCTACGGAGAAGGCAATGCAAAAACACCCGGTGACAGGCAGCCTTACAATTGCAGTGGGAAAAACCTGTTCCTCTCAAGTGAGTTCCTATACCCTTGTTACCAAAGGTGGGACAAGCTCTATAGGTACCTCAAGCAGGGGTTTCAAAGTTTACCTCCTCTGTTTTCTGTCCCTAAAGTCCTGCCTACTAGCTATCAGCTGTTTTCCAGCACATCCCACAGATTCTCCATCAGATTGAGTCAACACCTTGATCTCTCTGTCATGTTCCTCAAACCATCCCTGCAGTTTGGCAGGGTGCATTATTCTGCTGAAAGAAGGCACTACCATAAAGGCAGGTACTTATCTGTACTATATTTAGGCAGATGGTACATGTCAAAGTAGCATCCACATGAATGCAGAACCCAAAGTGCCCCAGTAGAACACTGCCCACAGCATCACACCGCCCGCATCGGTTTCGTCCTCTTCTCATGGTGCATCATGGTGCAACTTTTTCCAACCTCTTAAACACCTTTCTATCAGAGCTAACAGTAACTTCTTCATTTGTTTGCTCTACAGTAGCCCCTTTGTGGGATCAGAGCAGACAGACTAGCCTTCACTCTGCACACATATTAATGAGCCTTGGGCAACCATCACCCTGCCGCCACTTCCCTATTTTTTTCCTTTTTGAACCACTTTTGCTACGTACTAACCACTACAAACCAAGAACACCCAACAATACCGACCATTTAGCAGATGTCTGACCCAGTCGTGCAACAATCAAAATGTTGTACTCATCAAAGTTGCTCAGATCCTTATCCTCACCCATTTTTCCTGCTTCCAACACATCAACATCAAGATATGACTGTTCACTCATTCTCTTATATATTCAACAACTTGACTGATGCCATTCTAACTAGAAAGTCAATGTTATTCACTGTTGTTTTATTATGCTTTGTTATGTTATTATCCACCTATTGCACCCCCTTCCCTTTAATTGTGCTCTAAGCTGCCACCCACTCTGCCTACCCCTCATCCTTATCACTGGGGTTGGTATCAATGTGGGTAAATGCTATACATTCCCCTTCTATCACTGCATCCTAGTTCAATATGACTAAAGAATGCTACTTATATTATGTAAAAAGGTAAAGGGTTAACTTTATTTTAAGGTGTATTTTTCTTTCATAATGTAATGATAGAGGCCAACAGCTATGGCGGGAAGGAAAGGGGGAAGGTGTGAGCGCCATCATGTTTATTTTTTTCGTAAGTTGGAGAAAGCGCAGAGAGAGAGAGGGCGCTGTGAGTCATGGCTAGACCTTGAGTTTACAGCCCCACTGTTGCAGCCATTCTGAGGCCTGCACCGGGCTTGCAGGCCAGACCAGGTTTTGGGTGTGCCCTTGCTTCTCCTGGAGCTGAGGAGCATGATAGTTGCAGGAGTAACGTCAGTCAGCACCTGGTGCTGAGTAGCTTGACTCCTACTTAAACAGTGCCAGCATGATCTCCTGTGCTGGTCAATCCTTCAGTTACCTTTGGACAGCGACGGAGGAACACACCTTGGCTGAAGCTCCTAGCTAAGTTCTTTTATGCTTTGTTTGGTTTGCGGTTTTGACTTTCTGTTGTGCTAGGGCTCCCCTATAGGGACTTGTCAGTGGCCCAGGCACACGTGCGGGCTCGCACTTGTCAGAGCGGTCGGTCCGCCGAATAGGCAGGGCCCCCTCCCGGGTTAGAGGACGCAAGGGAGAGCATTCTCCTTTAGTTTTTGTTTCCTTTTGTACAGTTGTGCCTTATGTTTGTGTTTTTGAGGTTGCATTTCCGGAGGACGCAACACCCATGTTAGCCCTAAGGAGAGCTTTTATGCATTGGTCACCGCAGATCTAACCTGCCAGAGCAATTGGCCTCTAACAAACTGTACGACTGTGCAGAAGACTCTGTTGCATTTAATAAAAGTTAGGGTGACTACCCACTAGCGTTTTGCATACTTCTATGAGCATGGACAGGAGCCGATGATCAATTGGCCATGTGGGGTTTCAAGACACCTCAAGAGGTAATGAGGTCCCAGCAAGTATCTGGTAAGCTGACTGCCAATACCCTGATCACACACACCCTACCTGGGTAGTGTTGAACGAACCAAACAGTTGTACCCCGTTTCGGGTTGAACTTTGATAAAAGTGCGAACCCAAACCTTGGGCAGATTTTTTAGCCAAACCCACTAAAATTGTTTCTTTTTCACACTCTTCATTCCTCCTTCTTCCTTTTCCATTTCTTCCTCATCTCCATCCTCTTTTTCTTTACCAGATTTAGGAGTATTAGTGAAGTTCAGGTTCACTTTAATTTGAACTAAATGTTTTGCCCAAATCTGTGGGGAACCGGCCAAACTGAACATTTGAAAAGTTTGCTCATCACTACCGCCAGGCCTGTTCCGACCAGAAATGAGGGAGATGGAATAATACCTCCACAGTGCCACCCATTGGAAGGCAGCATTCATTCAAGCCAAAGCTAGACTCTTTATACAAGCCTTGTAACAATGACTGGGAATTAAAGGCAAAGCCAGACTCCATGTACAGACAGCTGTTTCAAGGTATTTGCCCTTCATCAGTGTACAGTAGGAGTCTGGCTTTGCTAGTGAGAGGCCTGGGATGGTGGTAATGGTGCTTCATTTCTGTTCAGAAACGCTATCTTTTCTCCTTAAGGAGAGCACCTAGACGGTGAGTGAGGAGACTTAAAAGAACATTCATGCTCCTCTGGGTAATATGCAAATAAGGGAGGTGGAATTGCATATTACCCAGAAGACCATGAATGGCCTTTTGAGTCTCCTCACTCACCATCTAGCTGCTCTCCCTAAGGAAAAAAGATAGCATTTCTGACCAGAAATGAGACACCATTGCCACCTGCTCATGTCGCTTCACATATATATATATATATATATATATATATATATATATATATATATATATATATATATATATATACATACATACATACCATTATATACCATTATCTCCATTTTATTGCTGTTTACTATGAGCACGCTCGGATAAAGCAGTTACTCGAGCGAGCATCGCTCTTCTCGAGTAACTGCATTCTTGTCTGAGCAGGCTCGGGTGGGAGAGTGAGAGAGATCTCTCACTTCCCCTCGCTCACCCCCTCCGCCCCCCCCCTCGAGCCCGCTTGGACGAGAATGCAGTTACTCCTGAAGAGCAACGCGCGCTCGAGTAACTGCCTCATCCGAGCGTGCTCGCTCATCTCTACTGTTTACACTAATAAATTGTCCAAAAATTCGAACACTTTCATTTTTTCTTCTTCGCTTCCTAAAAAAAAAAAGAATCTGTAATAGCGAAACACACCCAGTTAAAATTCCCCTTTTTTTCCTTGAAAGAAGCATGGCCGCCTTAAGTCTACAAACCGCAGCCGGTTACTCGTTTGAAACCATTTTTTTTATATTTATTTCTATTTTCCATCAATTAAAGCAATTCCTAAACACCAATCCACAATCCTGGGCAGACTTTGCTTGCGGTCTGTTTTATGAAATCCCATTTTTTTGGGTAAAGTAGTGTTTACTTAAATCCCAATTTAATGCCAGACGTCGAATTGGCCCACCTCTCTTTTTCTTGCCTACAAAAGAGCCACAGAGTAGGAGATCCAGGGGTTTTTCTGCTTAGCAACTGGAGCTTAAAGATATATATTTGTTTAGCATTAACACCAAGAAAATTAAGCTGTATTAACCGTAGAGTGGAAGGGAAGTATTACGGCAAGCATGACTTAACAATGCGTCTTATAAACAGCTCCACGTCGAGAAAGGGGGTGGGTGGGGAGGGGAGAGAATGGAGTGTCAACCCGCAAGATTTGGAGTAAGATGGAAATATACGCCTCTCTTTTCCTGGCCATTTGCTTTTCGCCATTTTTTTCTTTTATTAATAATATAATACTGTAATTTAGCAAGGAAAAAGTATAACTCAAACTGAAAATAGTCTGGGAAGGATATGACATAACACACAACACTATATTAACTGCAAGCTGAGAAGCTGATGTATTTTAGGAAAATCTAACACACTCTAGACTCATAAACATTTTACAATATTATTGCACATGTTCGGCTCACTTTGTGCAAATAACCATTCCCTTCACATCTAATAAGTCTGCTTTACACGTATCTGGCCTTATAAAAACACTTAAAAGACTCTTGTTTTGGATGCATTGATTAGTGGCCCCCTTTTTTTTTTTTTTTTTGGGAACGTGTGGCTGCAAATGTGGGGTGGTGTCAGATATTAATAGGTTCTGTGTAGTATTCCTACCACGCGTTAAATCAGCAGGTTGTACTGGTAGTCTTATATAACTTACGTTTCCTACATAACGGAGGGGCCAATTACACAAATCTTGTTTTATGCACCGAATCTGGGACTATTGGTGTCCAGGCCATGGGCAGACACACTGAGTTTATTTACTAAGAGAGTGTAAATGAAGTGACGGAAGAATATGGGTCATAGTTTTACTGGGAAAGCAGGGGGTCGAGGTGTAACTCCTTCCCCCATCGTCCTGGTGGTGGTTTATACCACCACGGACCCCCATGATGAGATGAAATGACTGATGTTTGCTAGTAGGAGAGAAGGGTGGAAGTAGTCAATGGATGCCCGACATAGGTCTCACGGCCCTGTGTTTTGGCATCCCCATCATGGGTACATAAAAGCTGCAATGGCTGCATGTTCGATTCATTCTCTTAGTACTGTCTATTGATACTGTGACTAGGGCAGAAAGGCTTGGTAGTGCTTCCTGGAACCCAGCATTTAGGATTAATGTTGAGCAACCCAAACAGTAGAGCTATAAAAGCATGTATAACCCTCTCAGAGTGTTGTACAGAGCCTGTATGGTTCTTAGTGTTATACACTAATTTTAGGGGGTTTGATGAACTTCCAGACTGAACCAAAGTTTTTCCAAAAGTTATGTCAAGCAGCTACACCGATCTGTTTCTCATGCGTAAGGACACGCACATGTTCCGAATCTTTAGAGACGAGCGGGTAGATACTCGGCTAAGGCACTATTCGCTCAAGTAATGTGCCTTAGCGAGTATACTCGCTCATCTCTATTCACCGCGTATCATGCAGCCGTTCCAAGCACCCGTAATATGCGGTGAACACGCGGTCATGACATGAGCCCCAGGGCAGCACTAGGGACCTTTTTACACGTGTGGAATATTTCTGCAAGACACATTTAGAGGTTCAGAAAATTCTGCACGTATAAATGTCAGTTATGAAGCAAAAATCTGGAGCAGCAGATTAAGCTGCGTTTTTAGGTCCCCTTTTAGCTGCATCTTGCAGAAATATTCTGCATGTGTGCTTTTAGGGCTTTTGGTAAACTTCTAGTTCAGTTCAAACTAAGGCTTCATACCCACGTCTGGGTCGGATTCCAACTGCAAAATCTTGCAGCGTAATCAGACCCGGTGCCCCCCTGAGTCCCTACACACACCTCTCTGGGTCTGCTGTGAGTGTCTCAGCCGGCGCACATGTGCAGTGTAGCGACACTGCACATGTGCTGGGCTATGACGAGGACGCGCTGGCACTGGGCTATGACGAGGACGCGCTGGCGCTGGGCTATGACGAGGACGCGCTGGCGCTGGGCTATGACGAGGACGCGCTGGCACTGGGCTATGACGAGGATTCCTGCGATACTTCTGCTGTGCCCACTATTGAAGTATCGCAGGACGGACTGCTTCCATTGACTGCAATGGAAGCCGTCCGTGTGATTTTCCGCACAGAATAGAACATGCAACGATTCTCTCTTCCACTCGTGGCCAGGGAAGAATCTTTTAATATAGCATGTCTATGGACGGACATTGCTGCGGAATTTGTCGCGGGTGTCTGGTAGCGAATTTCGCAACGAAAATCCGTCAGTGGGCATTGGGCCTAAGGGCGGCTTCAGACAACCACATGCGCAATTGCGCACGCTTCAGCAGCATGCATTTTCATCATGAACAAGGTATATAGCGTAGATTTGCATGCGTATCAAAGGATAGTACTGTACATGTTGCCCACACAAAAAATGAGCGCCCACCCACCCGTCCCTTTGTGATTTAAGAGGCTATTTAGCCTAATGAAGTCCAGATGTGTTCTTTTTTTCACGGAATTGTACCACATATTGCGCATTTGCGTGCATATTGAGTGCGTATTCGTGCACCTCCCATAGACGTCTATGCAGCCCCTGGTATGCAAATACGCAGAAAAATAGCGCAGGCCCTAATTATTTCTGCTCGTGCAAAACATGTTCTTGAGAACAAACGCATTGATATAAATGGGGTCAATTCTCTGCGCATCGCAAGCGTATATTTTATGTGTGCAAGAAGCCCTTATGCAGACCAAAGCAAACTTCTTGCAAAAGTTCATCAAAAGATCCTAACTGAACTTTTCCAATGTTCGCTCATCACTACCCAAGCCAAAATAAGCAGAGACTATTGGGCTTGACGTTTGGTCTACAATGACAGTGGGAAGAAGGTAACTATAAATTAACAAGCTTGGTTTCAATGGGGAGTTAAGAGCATTCAGATCTGGAGGAACAGGGCTGAATGCTTCAACTCCTCTGATGAAAACTTACCCAACATTGCTGCACTGGAAGGCATCACTACTTCCTGCAGACTTCGCTTACAAAAAATGACCCCATTTAAATCCTAGCAACGAGTTAAAAGGATTAGAAGTGCAGCTAAATCATATCAGTAGCAACAAAGATACGGGCGTTTGGCGGACACACTTCATGTCTTTTTTGGAAAATCACTAATGTTTAAAAATCAGTACATAGAAGTTTATTTTAATTGGGTCCTAAAGGTTAGATCCATTACCGGTAAATATGGGTGTCTGCAATTTCTCTCAATAACAGGGAAAGTAATGGGCAGATCCAGCTTTGGGGAGCTGCCTTTAATCTTACAAAATTAAATAGCCAGGCATGCAAATGTGGGGCATACATTATGTAAGCGAGCGCCCCTCCTGCGCCGCCGCCTGATTAGCAGCTTTGTGACTCATTTTATGCCTGAAAGGAAAGATTGCACTGCACTGTGCTGGGAGTAATTGCCCAGACTAGTATAGAGGGGATAGAGGGAGCCTAATTCCTCTAGAATTCATTTCATATGGAAGCAAAAAAGTACAAGTCGGACCAATAAAACAATAATTCTAAAGAAAAAAGCCTACAGAGTTACCGCTAGTAACTGAATGAAGGGGTCATACATATATAGAGTACTTTGTGTTCCCCCTTGGAATAAAATATTATTAGGTAATTAGTACATTTAAGGGGTTGTTCACTTATAAACTACTTATAAACTTCATCAGTAGTAGATCAGCTAGACCCTTGCCAATTAGCTGTTTGAGAAGCTGATTTTTACAGGACATAGACAGCTTCGTTCTTACTGCAGTGGCCAGGCTTGGTATTACAAGCAAAGTTCCCATTCGCTTCAATGGGAACTTGGTCTGCAATGCCAAGCCTGGCCACTGCAGTGGGAACAGAGCTGTTCACTTCCTGAAAAAATTAGCTCAGTGCATGAGCAGAACGAACTGGCAAATAGCTGATCATCAGGAATCCCTGGCTGCAGACCTTTGCCGATCCACTATATATCGCCTATAAGTCATCAGTAGTTTACAACTGGACAACCCCTTTAATGTAATATTTGTTGAGTTTGTCATTTGACTCCCAAAGGCTGCATGTGCCGTGTCCAAGAAGCGGGCCCTCAGCCGGGGAGACAGCGTGGTAGAGATATTAAGCCTTGTCACTGGGCTTTACCGTCTCCCTCCCATAGGGAAACTAAGGAACGCTACCTTGCGACTAACTGGGGAACCTTTTCAAATAGTAACCAGGGGTTACCTTAAGTCCAGTTGTCACTCGTGACGCCACCGTTCCTTCTCCTGGAATGGATCTCGTGGATGAATAAAATAGTCCAACACCAGAAGAGTAGTTTTGGAACAAAATTGGGAACAGTTGGTTTTGCCATTTACTTAACTTCTTAGAAAACACTCCAAACAGTTGAGATAAATCAGTGTACAAAACGTTATCTCACGGTGAAGATCACAGGGTAATTAACAATCCACAGTCCTAGTTATCTGCAGGGTCTTTCACTCCCAGTAATCACTTTTTTCACCGGCAACACACTCACACTGACGTTGTCTCTTTTATTGCTGTTAAGCGGTTTCTTTCTTAGCAGACAGCAGCGGTATAGAGAACTCCTGGGCCTCCTCCATTCTCCACACATACCGACCAACCAACCTGGCAGTCTCTCTGTCGGGTTTCCCAGACTCTCTCCTCTCTCACTGAAGCTGCTCTCTCTCTTGCATCTCTTGCTTAGACTCCGACTGCCTTGCAACCTCCAGAGCTCCTAGCACTCCATAACTCTCTTGCAACAACTCCCTCGCATTGTATTCTTGCAAACACATATATTAAACCTCCTCACCTGACCACAAACCATACACACAAAACGATACATTTTCCAGACAGGACAGGACATACCAGACATTAACGCTTTCAGTCCTGCAAACAGTATTACACATAAATCTGATGCATTCCACAAACAAGACAGTGACATGAGACCAACATAAAACATCCTGGAGGGGACCCCCATTAACCCTGGGCCACTTCACATGGTAGATGCATCAAAAAAACGTTTTGAATTAAGCTAGTTTCATGTGACTGTAAGACAGCTGTACTATAGGATCTGCACTACAAGTCCCATTAGTGGTATAAATAGTAAAGAAAAGACCCGCTAGAAAAGATCAAAAACACCCCGTATTGTGGTGCTAGAGTTTTTCCACCCAAAACAGAAGGCCTGTACATGTTTCCTCTCCATGCCCTTTGCATTGTCCTTGGATCAATTGCTCATCCCCTTGGTGGCCAAACATGCACTTACTTTGCAGATGGGAATTCTGAACCCAGAGTCGTTATCCCCCGTAACAAATGGGATGGGACCAACCAGAGCTGCGCGCCCCCCTCTTCGTATATTAGGCGAATCTCTGCTTCTCTGTGCATCAGAATCTGGCGTAGATTTCTGGTGCAATTTATGCCAGCGCCATAGGGATCACATTGTGATGCAGAAATGTCCGGACTAAATCTGCCCCGTGCGAAAGGTCCCTTAGGCACTTCGAGTGGCTTCAGATAACCGTAAGTGCAAAAACGATTGCGATAGCGTGACTTTTTATGCTGTAAATTTTGCGCCGTCGCACTTGTTTTTGCACATTTTTCTATACTTTCTGCACTGCCAGGGACCGTTCACATTGGCGCGGGACATACCCACACCTCACCCCCATAAAACATGATGAACAGAACCCATTGATTTTAATAGGTTCGTTCTCATGAACCTTTTTTGTTCGTGCGCAATTCCTAGGACGTGCCCTATCTTTCTGTTTTTTACCCAGCAAAATGCCATAGAAGTCTATGGGTTCATGCCCACGTCCGGGTCAGATTCCCACAGTGAAATATCACAGCGGAATTAGACCTGGTGCCCCCCAGACACCCTATATTCACCTCTCCGGATCCGCCGCGAATGTCTCTACTGGCAAGCCAACGCACATGCACAGTGCAGCGCATGTCGCACTTGGCTGTGGCGCAGATTCCCACGATACTTCCGCTGTTACGCGGGACGGATAGCTTCCATTGACTGCAAGGGAAGCCGTTCGTGCGATTTTCCGCATTGGAATAGAACATGCTGCGATTCTCCCCCACGAGAGAAAAATCACAGTTGATTCCGTGGGCAGGGGAGAATCTTATTACACAGCATGTCTATGGACGGACATTGCTGTGGAATTCGCGGCAGGTGTCTGACCGCAAATTCCGTAGCAATAATCCGTCCATGTCCATTAGCCCTATGGCAGGGTCAAAAAATCAAACAGAAGGGTGTGACACTGCGAACAACTCAGAAGAAGACTGATGACTCTTTAAATAGCTATTCTATCCCACGGAAAGGGGGTAACACGTGCGTGTGCGAAAACTGGCATTTCAAGCGCAAAAATTACAGTGTTCTGCGCTGGCTCGTGCGTAACAGCCTGAGTATTGCCATCTCCAAGCCTTGTTCATGCCTTCGCACATACGCTCCTCTGTTGGAGCCTTAGTATCCTATTAATGCTGCATTGTAAAACCTTCCTGCAGTTTCACGCATCTGCTTGTGATGTAGGACCCTAGCAGGACTAGAACTCACGCCATAGACAGACATGCTAATGTGTTCAGGCCCCGCTCACATCCATGTCTCACCTTTCCCGCATGTGTTGGTTTAAGCAGATTACTAGGAAAGTCTGCCCCGAAGACTCGCTGGGTAATGAATGCCCACCTTCTGATGTTTGCAATCAGACTGCATAATATTATACAAAATATTCATCCGCCAGACTGTAATTTGTATTTGATTAAAGGAAACCTGCCAGATGCCAGAAAAACACGGTTCACTTTGAACTGATTTTCTGGAGAAACTATGGCACAATGCTTTTTATTCTTTTTTAATCCCCGTAATAGAAAAAAAAACTTGGTAGCATAAAGAACGGTGTTCTGTATATTCAGTAAGTCTGCTACTTACTAGTCAGAGCCGGCGGCAGGACCTAAAGGACTTGTACCAAGATGGACTTTTACCACCTGTCTATAGCACTAAAGTCTGATCGGTGAGGGTCTTAGCACTGAGACTCTGCCCGGTCCTCCGTATGGGGGTCCTGTTTCCCCCTTTCTTCCTCTGCAGTGAGGAGAATATGAAATGGAGTGGTGGTCACGCATACATGGTGCTACTCCATTCATATTCAACAGGACTGACGGACATAGCCAAGCGCTTGTACTTCCATCAATTTTCCATCAGTTCCATTGAAATGAATGGAGCCACGCTGCGAGTGCATGATAGTTGTGGGGTCAATTTCCGCCTCACCGCACGGCGAAACAGCAAGCCCACAGTGAAGAGAAGAGGGGGACACGGGACCTCCACTTACCAGACTTACTCCACGGGATAGATGATAAGAGTCAATCCAGGTACAAACTCTTTAAAGCTAACCTGTCACATTGAGCATGGTGTCTGATCTGTAGGGAGCGTCTTATAGAGTGGGAGGAGCTGAGCAGGTTGATATATAGTGTTATGGGAAGAGATTTAGTATTAAGGCCCATTTAGACATAACGATTATCGCTCGAAATTCGCTCAAAAGCCATATTTTGAGCGATAATCGTTGCATGTAAATATGCCCATCTTTCAGTTTTCTGCCGAACAATGGATTTCAGTACGGCTTGAAATCTGTTGTTCAGCAGAACAGCTGATAAGACTGACCGCACGCTGTGCTCTGCCCAGGGACCGCTGATAACAGCTGATTGCATTGTCTCAGCTCTTCTCAGCTGTCAGCCCCCCCAGCAGAACAAAGAGAATTTATTCAAAAAATTCAGCATGGAGGCTCACATGCTGCTAATTGGTACTAATAGGCATTAGTACCAATTAGTAGATTATGCAAAATGATTCTTCAAAACAAGCCATCTTTTAAACGATCATCTTTGTGTCTGAATGCACCGTAACTTGCATTTAGTCATTTAAATCCCTGATCTTTCTATACTAGAGTCCATTGGGCGGTCCTAATCTGTGATTTTCAGCCTTCACTATATGATCAAGCACCTTGAATTAGTGAGATGGAGCACATAGCCTGTGCCTGTGGTTTCACCTGCTGTTCTCCTAGTTTAGTACCATTATAGGTTCCAAGCATGATACACACTTCCATTCATACCAGGCACAGTGCCATACACTGTATATTGGCTGTGCCTGGTATAATAATACATTCCCATTCAATTGAATAGGACTGATTGCTCCCAGGTCTTGTCACCAATGAATGTTATGTTCCAGGTCTGATAAGAGGCCACTGTGCATGTGTTATTGGTGAGGATCCCTAGTGGCAGACCACGCCAATCAACTATTGATGGCCTATCCTGAGGATAAGTCACCAAAAATTTTGTCCCAGAAATACCGTTAAATGTTGAGGGATACATTCTGGCTGCTCCCTGTTCTACTAAAAAAAGAATTTTTTTAAATTTGGTCTTTGCAACTATTTTCTCATTGTGCTCCATTTACATCTGCAATTAAATGACAACTACCAACTAACCTCAAGAAAAGATGACTTGTGCAAAAAATAGGTCACTGGTCACAAAAAAGTAAGTAGATCAGGGGGACGCTTAGATAAAATGTCAAGCTTCCAACTAAAGCAAAACAATCCAAATGTCACCAAAAACCCTCAAACTGATGCAAGAGCCATAAAGGCCCTGTATAGCACTCTAAAGAGTGCTTTACAGGCTTTTAGGGCTCATAGACAGTGTTATACACCAGTGTTCAGGACTAGTGTTGAGCAAACCGAAACAGTAGACCCCTGATTTGGGTAGAACTTTGCTAAAAGCTTGGTTCAGGTTCGTGCCAAACAGAACTTTTGGTAAAGTTCAACTTGAAACAGGGTTCTACTGGTTCGGTTCACTCAACACTACCAGAGGGTTTAGTCACTGTTCCAAAAGTACGTGGGTTCCCAATTGCATAACTGGATTTCATGATGATAAAAAAAAAAATGTCAGAAAATATATTTGCTGTCACCCTTTTCATATTGTCTAGCCAGAGATTAAAACCTTTGTACCCATAGAATTGTATTCCACATTTTTTGTGTCTACCTGAATCAGCATCCTAGTCAACAATCCTGGAGTCCGAAAGGAATGTAGTGTCAAGGAAAAGGTGGCTGGGATCATTGTCTGTCTGGGCAGATCTAAGCCATTGAAGTCACGGTATAATTTTCCACAGAGTTGCAATTGGGACTGTTGGCTGGTGTTCATTAGTAGAATGTGTGCTTAAAATCATTGTCCCATAGCATGATCCAATTTCAAAGAGGTGGCCTCCCATGACCTTTCTTGAATACCCTAATATAAAGAGAAGCGTATGAAGGATGAGCGTGAGGCATCAAGGTCAGGTGGCAAAAAAACAACCCCAAATCATCACCCCTTCACGGGTGTTCTTGAAGGCTACTATGAAGTTCTTCGGGTGATTCATTGTACTTGGTTATCGCCAAAGATTGTAATTAAAAGAAAAAAAAAAACTTTCTTGCTGTGAAAGAATATTATTTCAGAAGTCTTGTGTTTCATTCAGACACTTTGCAAAACAAACACATCATTCCATGTGTTTGGAGGGAAGAGTTTATTACACTTGCTCTTCCATGATATTCACGATGAATCACACCGATGACCTTCTTGACTGATGACCATAGGTCACCGTATGTAACTTCTAAACGCCGTCCAAGCTCTTGGAGCATCATGTAGCTTTTGAATGCACTTTCAATAGAAATGTGCTACATGTTTTTTTTTCTTAATTTTTAATAAAGTAGTACCTTTTTAATTGCCCCATAACCCATTACAGATTTTAGGACAGTGCGAATGATATCAGCTAAAGTTTTATTTTTGAACCATGGCATGAAGAACAATAATTGTGCTGACACCTCCACCATTTGGCGGCCTTCACTATGCTATGCCAGCCTCAAGCAAAGATCTTCCATGATATTCACGATGAATCACACCGATGACCTTCTTGACTGATGACCGTAGGTCACCATATGTAACTTCTAAACGCCGTCCAAGCTCTTGGAGCATCATGTAGCTTTTGAATACACTTTCAATAGAAATGTGCTACATGTTTTTTTTCTTAATTTTTAATAAAGTAGTACCTTTTTAATTGCCCCATAACCCATTACAGATTTTAGGACACTGCGAATGATATCAGCTAAAGTTTTATTTTTGAACCATGGCATGAAGAACAATAATTGTGCTGACACCTCCACCATTTGGCGGCCTTCACTATGCTATGCCAGCCTCAAGCAAAGATCTCTGAAGGCCCCCATATGCATTAGAATTTAGTCATCCAAACCCACTAATAACAGGTTCCGACAATTCTCTAATGTGTATGGGATGACTCAAGTTTCCCTCGACAGATTATGTCAGAGAAAGAAAAATCAAGGACTTTGAATTCCAATGCCTGGTCCGTTTGTTCTTCGGAAGATAAGATGCTGGTAAAGCTATCTGGCTGAAGCATAACTCAGTAAAAACATGAACGATTGGCCAAGTCGAACATTCATTTGTATGGGGGATCATTTGTCGAAGGTGAATGGGGGCCTTAGGTTTCCTCTTTGGCAGATCATCTCAAATTCTTGCCATGGAGATGTTTATTGCAGCAGTGCTCATAATTCTTCTCTTACCCAAAATCCGTAGGGAGACCCATACATGTTTTGTCTGCCAGGGTCCTCCACCACCCTGAATTTGGCCAAGATGACAACAAAAGAATCTTGACTTGAGTAGAAAGAGTAAGGTCCACCTCTACAAAAGTTGACTATTTTTGAACTAAGACTTATTTTGGAATAACCATGGAACTTTCCAAGCTAGGATCAACTTACATCACTGTGGAAAAACAAAGCACATCATGTCATTCCTAAATTTTCCAAAAACGGCTCATGTGAAAGAGAGTTAGAGGAGCGCCACATAGGGAGAGTACATCCAAAATTGGAAATACAATAAGGTCATATAATCTCACTTGATTAAGTTACACAATAGGCATACAGTAATACTACAACCATGGGTAATCTACTAGGAAATGCTGCTGCGGCGAATAGTCTCCCTCGGCAGGTTGCCATATTCCTCCCACATGAACAGAATAGCAGTGATGAATACTTTGATCAGCCAAAAAGTGCAGAATCCAATGGAGTTAAAAGATGATCTATTGAAAAATCAAAAAGGAAGCAACATGTTTCGGAAACTAGAGTCATATTTCTCAAGAAAGAAGACCCCAGTTCCTGAAATGCATTGCTTCTAGAGATGAGCGAGTATACTCGCTAAGGCACATTACTCGAGCGAGTAGTGCCTTAGCCGGGTAACTCCCCGCTCGTCTCTAAAGATTCGGGGGCCGGCGGCGGGCGGGGAGCAGCGGGGGAGAGCGGGGAGGAACGGAGGGGAGATCTCTATCTCCCTCTCTCCCTCCCACTCCCCCCTGCTCCCCGCCGCAACTCACCTGTCACCCGCGCCGGCCCCCGCATCTTTAGAGACGAGCGGGGAGATACTCGGCTAAGGCACTACTCGCTCGAGTAATGTGCCTTAGCGAGTATACTCGCTCATCTCTAATTGCTTCGTTTTTGATGCTCCAATAAATTGGATCCTGCACTTTTTGAGTGATCAAAGTGCTCAGAACTGCTAAATTTTCAAAAGGGCAAGATGCAGCCCTATTGTTGTCATATACAGCCTTTTTGCAGACACCATTTTCCAAAACAGGAGCCACATGTGGAAGAAGGTTTAAGTCCCGAGTGTCCAATCTGAGGACTGCAGGCCATATGAGGTCCAGGATGGCTATGAATGTGGTCCACTGGGGCAGGTTGGCTACTTACTGCAACAGGGAAATTTCTGGTGGGTTGACTTCTCTGTGGGTCAGCTGCTGCACATCATTGTGTAAAGTGCCAGCTGCTGTCAGCGACAACTTAACTACATGTGTCTTGCCCTGTGTATAAGAAATGCAGCAGCCTGCCTGCCTGCCCAGCTACTACTGTGTGTGACTGTGAAGTAATGGAATACAGAGACCCTGACACACAAGGCGTTGGAGCCCGGCACATGGGCACTTATAGTTCAGCCGTTGCTGCTCCAGGTTGTAGGAGAGTCACTGTGGAGAGAAGGACCAATAAGGAGCCGAGTCTTAGCCAGTGAGCCCCCTCATTGGTCCAGCACTGAGTGGTGCTACCTCCAGACTATGCTGATCACATGACATGCTGCCAACTTGGAGGTATAGGGATGTACTCAGCAGCCGCTTGGCACTGTTGTTGGCTCGGCTTCTTCCTGCCCCCTCTAATTCTCTGGGGCTGCAGCTAGGCCAGCGCCAAGTGCCTGGGAGCAGTACTGTGAATTAGTGAGTGAATGAGTGGACAACCCTGGGCAGACACTAGTTAGTAGACTAGCCAGGTCAGTCACCCCAGAAGTCATCAGGTCAGTTCTGCCTGCCTCTGTGTCTCAGGTGATGTTAATGGATTATGTGAACCCTAAGGATACATTCACAAGCTGAAATTTTTCACATGCGTGAATTCCACCTCTAAACACTTTGGCAAAACCCATGACTTTCTGCTGTGCTTTTTGCCATGGAACCACAATGGATTTATCCCAGTCAATGAACAAAATCCATGTGCGGAATTCCAACGTGTTTGTGTATTAAACATGTGGTCCAAGACAACTCTTCTTCTTCCAATGTGGCCCGATGACGTCAAAATGTTGGACACCCCTAGTTTAAGTCATGGAAGTGATCCTGAACAGAGGAACACCACATTTAGAAAATGCCTCCAAAGAGCACATGGCTGCTTACCGCTGGGTATCCTCTTTCTGACAAAATATCAAGTTCTTATTTTTAGAAGAAACATCTTGGCTCAAAACGAGACCGTCCTATTGGACCTTTCCCGAGAAAAAAAAATATAGGAGTTGAAGAAAAAAAAACAGTTAAAGTTGCAGCCACACGCCAGCTAGGCCAAAATAATGTTAAATAAATACATTTTTGGACTAAGCTGTGTGTGGCTGCACTTTTGAACAGAACTCTTTCCTTGCACAGCTGTGACAAATATTTAAGAAACCTGATACCTCCAGTCTAAAAATTATTCATCTGCAGGCCTCACTGACTTTGATGGTCAACTGTTTTATTTGTAATTCTTTGACATTTTCCTTGTTTCCTTGCTTGGCCTGTGAATGTGAAATGGTTGTAAACACATGCAGCCTCGCTGGCCGCCTCAGGCACCGGCAGTTGTCAGACCTCCAACCATATTATGCTGGTGGGTCCTACTAAAGCACTGTGCTCTGGAAATGCCTGCGAACAGATTATTTGTTTGTTTTCTTTTCATCTGGCTTTGAATCGGGCCGGAGCAGAGTTCCCCCTCAGGGAAAAGCAAACTTTTGAAATAAATGCTTCAAGATTGTGCAAACGCCGCAGTAGTCCGTAAGATCTGTGTGTTCTGGGTCAAGGAAGGAAGAATATACACGTCAGTCAAACTGGAGGTGCAAGACGTGTGGAAAATCGAAAATGCTATTTGAGCGAACAGTTCTGGAAATTTTCCAGGATAACATCAGGTACGAGTTCACAAAATCTTTAAATGCTTCACTTTACTGGTGAAACAGTTGCTGAAAATGAATCCTCTATAGGTTACATATTAGTATTTTAGGCACTTCAAAAAATGTAATTTATATAAAAAATAAGAGAAGAGATAGATATAGTGTCGAACACTATGGAAAGTACCTTAAAGGGGTTGTCCAGGAGTTCAAGAGGTTACCCAGCTAAATCAAAAATGTTGAAAAACATAGAAGAAGTCATAGTCACCTCATTCAACCACCCCTACTCCCCTCCCACCCGCCGCTCCTGATCACCCAATGCTAGGTCCTCCGTTGCCCTTCACATCCCACTGCAGCAGCAATGACGTCACAACAAAAGGCCATGTGACAGCTGCAGCTAACTCCAGCCAGAAGGAAAGTGTTGATTGGCTGCAGCAGTCACATGTCCCTTGAGTTTGTGATGTCACTGCTGCAGCAGGGAATCAGGCATTGGTGGAACAGGAGCGGCAGGAGATCAGGTGAGGTGACTTCTTTCATACCTTTACAGCCTTCTGAGCAGCTTTCAAAAACGTTGGGTTGGGCTCCCGTTAAAGAGATTGAGCCGATAGCAAATATCATTTTTCTCATCTAGATCCTGCATTGTTACAGTGTGGACCAAATAGTTTGCATACTTTGTTATTTGGGAGATGAAGCAGTGGAAGGAGATGTAGGCTTGGGCTTACTCTCAAGGTTGTACAAAGCTAGGAAGCTGATTACTGTGTAGTAGATCTAGAGACCCGATCCCCCTTCTATACCACAATGCATTACAACCAGGGGCTTAACCATAGGAGATACAAATGATGAAGTTGCATGCCGAGCCCACAAGCCTTAGGGGGACCATATAGCTTCTCTTTTCTATATAGGGAGCCCAGTAATGTGACTAAAGCATTATAGTTTGGTGCCCCGTTACAGATTTTGCATTGGGGCCTTACGTTACGCCTCTGATTACAACTGTAAGTTAAGTGTTGCTATAAGGCTAGTAAGAAGAGTGTATCGTAAAAAAAACAGGTCGTGATAAAGTTCTAGCAAGCTTGGGGGTCCTTACAAACTCCTGGCTTCCATTGGAATGGTTGCAGAGAAGTTCCCTTGATCATATTACCCAGACTCTCTTCGATGAGTACAAAGTAAGCAATCTGATATTCTTAGTTGGATGTTTCCACCCTCCCGTTGGGGCACCAATGGAGGAACCTTTATTTAATATCCTTATTTTTTTTAGAAAGTTGTTCTTCCGGCACAGAAAAATTACACTTAGCAGTAAGTTGAAAGTTACCGGTCTCTACAGGTTCTCTTGATGTCCACTTGTTAAGCTGTAAAGCTGCTGCTAGGTCCATTGAACGGACTCCTCATTGCATGCACATTCGCACACTTTCTTCTCATGTCATGAGGAGAAGGAGTCTGCTCAATGCACAGTGCTGTGGATTTATGGGCGGACAGTGATGGAATCTAGAGGCAGGGGAGAATACAAATTACTTCCCTGGACTTAAGCACCTTCTGTCCTATAAGTGCGTAAATTTAGCTTATGGGCGTTAAAGGACCTAACAGCAGAATAGTCTCAATATCCGGGTAGGCCCAGTGCATGGGTATTAAAACAGTTCACCCTACACCATCCTCCCACCTCTTCATATCACCCCACCCACTCCACCATCACCATGCCCCTTTGTCCATTAGCATTATTGTACCATAAAAAAATAAACACTAATACTCAATCCAGCAGGCTGCATTCCTCTATGCGGCTTCCCCACGGTCTCCATTCATGTCCGGCTCTAGCAGTCATGTGCCCATCTATGCACTTGATTGCTGCTCCGCTACATTCAATCACTGGTCTCAACGGGTATTGAGATTGGTAGCTGGCCACAGCGGGGACATGTCTAGACAGGACTGGACCTGGAAGTTAGCAAAGACTGCAAGAACCAGAGCATCGAGGTGTAATACCCCAGAGTTGGGTTCTACTGCCCTTCTGTGGTTATGCAGAGGTTTAATTCACTGTATGATGTTAGCTGGCAATGTTCTCCAGTCTCTAGTAAGTAGAGGTCACCTAGCAAGAGCTGGGGAGTGACTAGCCAGGCTTAGCAAGAAAAGAGGGCCTGTGACTGGTAGAATAGTATCCCTTTTAGAGGTTGAGCTAGTGGGACAGTATGATAGAAGTGAGTGGGTGGAGCTAAATCAGTCTAGTCCAGAGGATTCTGCGATAAAGAACGGGGAGAAGGACAAAAAGCCTCTGCCTAGTCATTGCAGAGCAGCCAGTGTGGTGGGAAGGAATAATATCTAAAGTGTGAGTACTCAAGAGCGAGAACTGGATAGTTGAGAGCATCAGAGGGAAAAAGGAAAGAAGGAGATCTGAATAGCAAGAGGAGAAGCTAAGAAAAGGACGGAAACAAAGTCAGTCAGTCATAGGCACAGCCAGGCAGAAAAACTGTAAGGAAAAGCAAAGTGTACAAATGTAGTTTCTTGTACCAATTCCCTGAGGATAATGCAGAACTGATTAATGCCTGCAAATGTAACTGTTTATTTCAAAGTCATCTTATGTGAACTGTGTGAAGCCAGTCAATATGAACTCTCATTTGCTCTTGGGAAATAAATCTGTTTTGGTTTACTTTGCAACCTGACTCCCGGAGTCCCTTTCCACCAACCTAACACCTGTACTGAGGTACCACACTACGTGCTCCAGGGGCATAGAGGTTCTACACCCATTATATTTATTTCTCCCCTTTTTTGTAATGATTATTTTGTCCAGAACAGGTCCCTACCTGTACATAGACTGGCGTCATGACAAAACAACATCTTCCCCCACCCGACTCTGCAGGTAGAGCCCCACTGGGGTATTACTATCTTACCCTGCCTGACCCCACGGGCAGCACGCAATAAGAACTGCCAAATTACCACTGTGCAGTGCTGAGCCAGGCTGCATTTTTCCAATTGGAGAGGAGCAGCCGTGCCACCGTGACTACCACCATTTTGCTGCCCTCCTCCTCGGTCTGGCCCGCTACAGGGGATACGCAAGAGGCGAGTATAAACTTAATTATTTTTTGAAAGCTCTAGAATACTTTTAAACTGTACTAGAATCCCAAATATATGGATACAGTTGATACCCTATTTCCCTGAAAATAAGACATACCCTGAAAATAAGACACAGCATGATTTTCCTGAATTTTGAGGATGCAAAATGATTTTTAAGGCTTTTTGAGGATGCTTGAAATATAAGCCCTACTCCAAAATTAAGCCCTGGTAACAGTTAATTAAAAAAGTCAATTTAAATAGTGTCCAGGCAGCTATACATGTAAAAAAGTTAAACCTTTTTGAAAAAAAATTAATATAAGATACTGTCTTATTTTTGGGGAAACACAGTAGTAGTGCTGCTGTCGGGGAGCCGGTGCAGATGCAGCATTTGCCCTATGGATAAAGCAGCCCTGCCTGACATGTTCCTTTTAAGCTCATAGTTTCTTTTATGAGATAGCATTTGGTTATATAGGTTTATAGGAGTCAGACACTGAACTCAATATACCAGCTGAATAAGCTCCATTGGCTGCTAAACAACGTCAGTTGTTTTTATTACAGAAATCTAAATATGTTTGTTTTTCTAATTAAATGTCAAAGATTTTCTCCTTTGTTCTAGAAGATTAATTAAATCCAAATATATCGGTTGTCTTCTGCTGTACAAACAGCCTGCAATTAATTTAATTATTTATATTACAAAAAGTTCCCTGCATGAGAAATATATGCAAGTAATTATACTACAGCAGAACTCAAAAATGACCGTGCTGTGCGGGATACGTCACTATGGGGGGCCGCGCTTCCCACTAGCATCTGTAGCACTATGTGGCTTTGATTATAATGAAGTGTAGTATTTAAAGATGGCCATACACATTAGATCAGGGGTGTCAAACTCATTTTCACCGAGGGCCACATCAGGCTTATGGTTGACTTCAAAGGGCCGATTGTAAGACGGTACAGTAAGGGCCCGTTCACACAAACGTATTTGCGTACATAATATGCAGTGAATAGAAGCCATAGATTTCAATGAGTTCATTCACATGATGTATATTTTCATACAGCATGACCTATTTTGTTGTGTCCTACGAACCCCAATAGGCCATTGAAGTGAATGGGCCGTGCAAATACGTGGTGAATGAGCAGGAAACCTATATATTCACTGCATATTTGCTCACCATTTCAGAGGGTCCATCTGCATTCTTTTTTGTGTGCCCAAGTATTCAGCCATAAGCGATTTTTGATTGTACAAATCTCAGTGTATTTGTGTGACCAAAATACGATTACGCCCATGTGAACAAACCCTAATAGTGACCACCACAGTGGCCCCAGTAGTAACATTAACCCCTCCCCCCTCAGCAGCCACCAATAACCCCCGCTCAGCAGCCACCATTAACCCCACCCCTCAGCAGGCACCATTAACCCTTCCTCCTTCAGCAGCCACCATTAACCCCCCCTCAGCAGCCACCATTAAACCCCCCCCCCCTCAGCAGCCACCCTTAACCCCCCCTCAGCAGCCACCATTAACCCCCGCTCAGCAGCCACCATTAACCCCACCCCTCAGCAGGCACCATTAACCCTTCCTCCCTCAGCAGCCACCATTAACCCCCCCTCAGCAGCCACCATTGAACCCCCCCCCCTCAGCAGCCACCCTTAACCCCCCCTCAGCAGCCACCATTAACCCCTCTCAGCAGCCACCATCAACTCCCCCTCAGCAGCCGCCATTAACCCCCCCTCAGCAGCCACCATTAACCCCCCCTCAGCAGCCACCATTAACCCCCCTCAGCAGCCACCATCAACTCCCCCTCAGCAGCCACCATTAACCCCCCCCCTCAGCAGCCACCCTTAACCCCCCCTTCAGTAGCAACCAGTGACCCCCCGCAGCAACATTAATCCCCCCCTCATAAATAATAGTGTGTGTGTGTCCCAACCAATATACTTACCTCCTACTTGCTGTTAGTGCCACTTCCCCTCTACTCGCGCTGAGCACGAGTGCATACTGACAGCGCCCGACGCGCTTCCTCCCTTAGTCCTCTCCTGCGGAACTGAGGAGCAGTGGACTCAGGAGAGGAGGATCCTGGCTGCACACTGACGTCAGAGTGTGTGCTGGGATCAGCGCTGCCAGCATGATTACCAGCGGGGAGCTGCGGCACCCCACCTTGTAATCGCTTCAGTGGTGAGCGGCCGTCGGCACACCACGGGCCACATAAAATGAGGCAGCAAGCCGGATTCAGCCCGCGGGCCTTGTGTTTGACACATGGGCATTAGATGAATAAATAAAGATGAAGTAGCAGCATCAAATGGTGCAAAGAAATTCAAGTGCGTTTATTTTCCCATACAGCACTTGAAATTCTTTGCACCATTTGATGCTGCCACTTCATCTTTATTTCTGCAACTTTGGGATTTGATCCGTGTCCCGGTGGCTGCTGCATCGCAGGTTCGGCCCACCCCTATGGGGATTTAAAGTGCTGCTGTTGTGGATATATTTTTCGTTTGGTGTGCATTAGATGAATGTTGGCCCAACGTTTTTGGGTGGGATTGCCTGACCACCTGAAGTGTATGGGGGATTCATGACTCTTCCCCGATGGCAGATGTCAGGGGAGAGAAGAATCAGGAGAGGTAAGCCACCACCAGAGGTGTTTGGCAGTGGCTCAAGGCCCTTTTACACGGTCAAGGACTGTTAACAAACATTCTCTGATTGCTCGTTCATCTAGGGTTGCCCCATGTCAACAAGGCGGGGATCAGCAAATGAACAAACAGACTCTCCCTCATTGGCTGATCACATCTTTATGCAGCCAGATAAATCGTTGTTCTTGGCAGCAGATCCCCTCATGTGTGATTGGAGGGGGCTAATGCACTGCTGATAGCCATGAAAGTAAATAGGGGACAATGATCGCATGAATGATCATTCATCCTTCTAGAGTCTGAATCAGTCTGTGTAAAAGGCCAGGAAAACAAACGCTAATTTCAATGATTGGCACTCAACAAATGCCACTATCTGCCGGGGGTGGTAGATGTGACTCAAGTTAAAGGAATATGAAGCAGATCACGGAGTAACAAAACTATATACAAAGTATTTCTTAGAAAAGGCTCCACTCACTGCCAACAGTATAATAAACCACACATCCTTCCTACTATAGCTTGCTTCGATAAGCCACATTAGGCCTCTGTCCGTAACTTGTGAGCAACTTCCTTAGTCAATCTTCGCTTACTCAGTCCACTATCACAGGGCCCATTTGCCACAGCACTTGTACTCTTGTCTGCAGGCTGTGTCACCTTCAATGCTCCATGACACCAGCAGACTCCACAGAGTACCCAGAGTTCCTCTGTCGCAAATGCCAGATTCCTCAATTGTATGGGATGGTGTCCTGAGCACTCTACTTTGCTCCAGAAATCAGGGCCACCACAGAAATGGCATTCCTTCTCAGCCTTTGTATTAGCCTCCTCAAAGAAGCTCATGTTTCCTGTTCCATCTCCTTATTTGCATATTACCCAAAGGAGCATGGGTGGCCTTATAAGTCTCCTCATTCGCCTTCTTGGTGCTCTCCCTAAGAAGTGAGGTTAGTCCTCCTGACCCTGGTATCTCCCTGTGACACAAATACCAAGTTTCTTATATCTTGACGAGCTGCTAGTGATTTTTTCAGGATCTGTGGAGGGCACGGGATTACCTCTATCCACCATCCCCTATGTCTAGGGGCTGAATTTGCACTTGTCAAATACCTCTACCAGCCCATGTAAATGAACCCTTAGTCCCCTCATTGCTAACATATGCGCATATGCACATAGCCTGAGCCAAATGTGCATTTGCATAGGGGGATATCGGGAAGGATAATAGGTCCAGTTGATCAGTAAAAATGGGTATCAACTTTTTTGGTCAATATTAGGATTGGAACAAAGATTAAGCAGAGTAGATGGCTGCCTAAGGCACTATTGGAGGTGTAGTTACAGAATCCAAAAAGTGACATTAATGCTCTACCAGTGCAGCCTGTATCAACCCCCCCCCCCCCCTCTTGTTGATCCAGGAAGGCAAGACAAAATCCCAATGCGGCAGAAGCCAATTTACCATGATTTAGTAGAAAATATTCCTTCCCGACTCCATAATGGCAGTCAAGCATATGTTATGGTGTTCGTCAGGCCCTGCATTGAAAACTGCACATGTGTGGAAGAGACATAGGATGATAGAAATGGGAAGCGTGTACTATAAAAGAGAAGAATATAGATTAATGGGTAAAGGAGCTTACTTACTAGAAGGGTCCCTTGACAATAAGCTGATCATCGTATCCCTCTTCTGGGACCCTTAGTGACCAGCTGTAATCCGTGGGGAACGCTGGCCGTAAGTGTTCATTTTCCCTATAGCACCTCCGCAGGGGACTCAAGCATTACACAGTGTTGTTTCATATCAATGTATTATCTGCATAATGCATGACAGGACTGGTCCTCCAGAGCAAGAGACTGTCTTAGTAACCACTTTCCACCCTGGCTAGTAGATGAGGATCCAGAACATGGGACGTCCCCTTCCAAATACAGTATAGCATGAGTTTTCTAAACTAGACAAGTCCTTTAAACAAATGATGATTCCTAAATTACAAGGGCCAATGGGGCATCTTAATACCACTGTCTTGGGCATTAAGATGGTCTGGGCACAACACATGGGCATAGTGTGAACTGTAATTCCGGTCATTATTGCACATTGTTAAAGGGGTTGTGTCAAGATTGACTTTTATCACCTATCCACAGGATAGGTGATAAATGGCTAATCTGTGGGGGTCTCACCAATGAGATCCCTACCAATCCCAATAATGGGCATCCTGCACCTCCTTTCCTCCTCAATATGGGCTCACTGCCCTGTCCAAGGTGAGGTGGAGATTGAATGGAGCAGCAATCGTGCATGCGCCATGACGCTCTCTTGATCTTCCATCGGAGTACTAGAGACAGTTGAGCGCTTTTGCGCTTCTTCACCCCATTTGAGATGAATGGAGCAGTGCCACTCATGTGAGACTGCCACTTCATTCATTCTCCTGGTCACTGTGTGTGGGTGCAGAAAGCCTGTAGTGAAGAGGAGAGGGTGATATTGGACCCCTGTTCTCAGGATCGGTGGGGGTTCCAGCAGTGAAAACCCTACTGTTATGACTTTTATCCCTTATCCGGTGGATAGGTGATAGAAGTCCATCTTGATACAACCACTTTCAGGGTGCATTCAGATGACCGTATATCAACTGGGTATTCACGACGGCCGATATACGGCGCCTCACTCTGCAGGGGGAGGAAGTTGGAAGAGCTGGGAGCAGTGCTCTGAGCTCCCGCCTCCTCTCTGTTTCCTCTTCGCCCCTCTGCACTATTTGCAATGAGGAGAGGCGGGATGGGGCGGAGCTAATTCACGGAACTTAGCCTCGCCCCGTCCCGCCTCCTCTCATTGCAAATAGTGCAGAGGGGCGGAGAGGGGGTGGAGAGGAGGCAGAGAGGGGGCGGGAGCTCAGAGCACTGCTCCCGGCTCTTCCAGCCTCCTCCCCCTGCAGAGAGAGACGCCGTATATCGGCCGGCGTGAATACCCGGCCGATATACAGTCGTCTGAATGCACCCTAAAGCTGTACACATGCTATAATTGTTCTTCTTCATATCAGCTCCAGTTCTCATGAATCTAAGAATATTTTTACATGGGATGATACAAGTGATCGTTCAAAGGAGCGATTACAGGCGGGCAACTGAGCAACAATCACTCGTTTGTCGAAGCTCCAGGCAGGCAGTTGCTCATCTATGCTGTATTTACTGCCTATTTACTTTAAATGAATGCTGGCGCCTGGAAGAGATCTCCAGTGCGTTGCTCTTCCATTCAGTTAGATATCATCTCTCCGCCGTGAAAGCACAGAAGCAATAATCGTTAGGACGACTGTTGGTCGCTTAAGCCTATGTACAAGTATCCTTATCCACTTGATTACCCTGATGGCATTCTCAACCCTTAACCTTTATTGATTTTTTTTTTTGTATCTGGATCCTTGAACCTCATTGCCCCTCTTCTTCTATTCTTCCTAGCGAAAGCAATAAAAAAAAAACACTCACAAGGTATATATCAAAAACTAACATACATCTCACGGCCTTGACATAGGGGCTACTATTTACATTGAAGTCATGCAAAAACGAGGACTGGGTAGCACCTGGAGCATTACAATCACACACCAGGCTTATGGGATTAATTATTCCCCCTTTCCCCTTTATCTCTGTGTGCATCACATTATTCCATTTCAAAGAATTTGCAGCGAAACTTATACTTCATCCTTTAACAGCAAGCAAAAACACAGCTGAAGCTAATTACAGGCCGACCATATGCACTGGGTTAGGTAATAAATATGGGAGCACTGATATATGTAATGCTTTATTAAGCTATCTTTGATACAACAGCATGCATGGCAATTATGCCTGCAGGCTACCGAAGGCTACTCCACATTTATCTGGGACCACCCAAAGAGCAAGACATGAGGGTCTCTGTACAGAACAGCATATCTCTGGTTTAACACAGCCGGGAAAGGCAGGACTTTGAGATCCCATCTTCTCAGTTCACAATCCTGGGAAAACCAAAAACGTCTTTATGCCGCAGCCTGTGTTTAGAACCTTGTAAAACCGAATATCTTTATGCTAACAAATTCTAATGAACTTTTAATAAAATCACTATGCGGGATTCTTGACCCTAAACATTTATTTTACTGAGGTCTCCCCCCCAAAAAAAACAACTTTGCCTGAGTTATACCGACTGCACTTTTACAGTATAAAAGCCACAAGTGCAATTATTGGGGTTATTATTTGTTATTAGCATACAACAGGGATGCCGGGGTATGGTGGAACCCGGCAGATCAGGGAAACAGCGTACTAACGGTAATAAAACGGCAGTAGGGAAATTTAACAAGGCCGTAATAAATGTGTGTGCGATATCTTTTCAGTCTGACATATGGACATTGCTAAGTAGATTCTGTATGGCTGCACACAGAATCCCGAAAGCAAGAGGCAATTTAGGGTGTGCAGAATTGAGCAATTACCAGAACCCACATTTCCATGGGGTCTCTGGGAAACTAAAACCACCCAGCATTGAAGGCCGAACCCCTTTGAGAGTGAGGGGTTCAAGGCAATTAGTAGCTCACCCTCAGTCCCGCTCTTGGCACTCATGGCAAACAGCTGATTTTGCCAGGAGAAGCCGCAGTCAGTGACAGGCTTGCTGATTGCAGTGATATGTCTACTGTATGTATCTGTGCAGTAGTTTGTGAGAAACTTCTATTTTATAGTCCTCCATGTTAATGAGCTGCAACTAGCCATGCCCACCCCATCCCCCAGCCATTAATTGACTGTTGTCTCTATATGTACAGTAATAGGCAGAATCATTCAATCAGTGGTTGGAGGGTAGGGTGGGCGGAGCTAGTCTGCAGCTCATGAATATCAGGGACTACTTCCTGTGGTCCTCTGTGTCTGGCTGCTGCTAATGAAGTGCAAGATTATGCCAAACTACTGCACAAATACATCCTCAGACAGGCATCAGTGACACATTTACATAGGGTATTCCTGATATATAAAGTAATGAATAGACTTTATCCACGGTTTTTTTTTTCTCCTCTTTGGCCTTGCGATTCTTAACCCTTTAGTGATGGCCCCATTGCCTTTTTACGTCCTGCTGGCTGGGCTTTAATCCTCAAGGCCCTAAAAACACACTTGCTCTGAGGATTAAAACCGTGGGGCCTGTGGATGTTACAGCCTCATGCTGTCGGCTGCCGGAGGTAGCCAACAACCTGGAGCTGTCACAGGGTCTACTTAGCAATGTCCATAAGTCAGACAGCACCACAGAATGAAAATATATCAAGCACAAATTTATTACGGCCTTGTTAAATTTCCCTACTGCAGTTTTATTACCGTTAGTACGCTGTTTTCCTGATCTGCCGGGTTCCACCATGTCCTGATATCCCTGTTGTATGCTAATAACAAATATTAACCCCAATTTTCGGATCCATGAGGGGAGCTGAAAGTACTCACCTCTGTTCTCCGCGATGTCCTGTGATGCTCTGGTCCTTCTAGGACTTGACGTTGTCTTCTGCGCATGCGTGCCCAATGTAAACATTGGGCGCATGCGTAGAACAGCCCGAGGCCCAGGAAATGTAGCTGGGAGCAGAGAGATATCACCGCGGAGCTGAAAGATGTCCCCAGACATTCTTGTCCTTCCAAGACCTGACGTCATCTTCTGCGCATGCGCGCCAGAAGCAAACATTGGGTACGTGCACAGAAGGACTTGCGGCCCAGGAAATTTAAAATGTCTCTGCTCCCAGATCATATCCATTAGGGAAGATGAAATTACTTACCTAAGGCCCCTGGATTTATCCATGGAGCTTTCCCCGGCTTCTGCGCAACAGCCCGTTGCCAAAATGGCGGACGTATGCGCAAAAGCCGTGAATTGCCAGAGTAATTTAAAATCTCCCTGCTCCTGGCTACCAAATGTAGACAAGGGCCTGGAGATTTCACAAGGGGGGGCCGTGGTATGCAATCCCTGGTCACGTCATTGCCGCTATCCAATGGATAATGGCGATCATGTAGAAAAAAGTTAAAATTTCACCTCCCATCACAGATCAGATCCATAAGGGGAGATGAAATTACTTAACTAAGGTCTCTAGAGATGTCCTCCGACAGGATCTTTATCCACGGACCTTTCACATACTTTGGTGCATGCGCCTGTCGGCAAAATGGCAGGTGTAAGCGCAGACGTTGGGGAGGGCCTGACAAAAGTAAAATCTCCGGGGCTACTAAAGGTAGCCAAGAGCCTGGAGCAGTGACCAAGGGCCACGGTGAGTGGTCTCCGGTCACATGATCGCCATTATCTAATGGATAATGGCAATCACGTAAAAGTTTTAAAAGGTTGAAGTTTATTGCTCTGTTCGGTTTGGGCCCCTTTGTGCATGCAGACATAATATTAGGGCCACAATGGTTATGTCTCTAAACTCATGACAAACAGGGGTATCCATTTTGGGGTGCAAATCCTCATTTTCATGTGCATTACAGAACAGAAAACCTGTCCTTAAAAAACACATATGCAAAAACATTTTTTTTAAATTTTCTCCTCAAATTACATTATGGGGTGGAAGTCTTCATTTATACATGTACTGTACAAAAAAGTACAGTTTTAAGGGGTGTAGTTTTTAAAATGGGGTTATTTGTGGGGTTCTTCATCGTTTTGGCCGCTCAAGGGCTCTGCAAGTGTGCTGTGGTGCCTAAAACACCTCCAAGCAAAATGTCTAAAAATCAGGTGCTGCTTTCAGTTTGTGCATACAGGCATAATATTAGTGTCACAATGGGTATGTTTCTGAACACAGTACACACAGGGGTATCCATTTTGGGGTGAAAGTCTTCATTCATATGTGTGCTGCACAAAAATTGTTTTTAAAATGACAGTTGCCCAAAAAATTAAAATCGTAATTTTTTCCTTCTGCTTTGCTTAGATTCATTCAAAAACTGTGGGATTAAAATACACAGTACACCCCTAGATGAATTCATTAAAGTGTCTAATTTTCAACATGGGGTCATTTGTGGGGGTTCTCTGTTGTTTTGGCCACTCAAGGGCTCTACAAGTGGGCAATGGGGCCTAAAACGCCTTCAAGCAAAATGTCTGCTCTGAAAGCCATCAGCTGCTCATTAAGTTTTGGGCCCCATTGTGCATACAGACATACAACGGGTATGTTTCTGAACACAGGACAAGCAGGGGTATCCATTTTGGGGTGCAAATCTTCATTTTCATGTGCACTATAGAACAAAAAAACTGTCCTTGACAAACACACATTTGCAAAAACATTTTTTTTTAAATTTCTCCTCTAAATTACATTAATTCCTGAAAAGAAACTGTCAAAATACTCATGACACTCCTGGGTATATATATATATATATATATATATATATATATGAATATATCAAGGGGCGTAGTTTGAATGGGGTCATTTGTAGGGGTGTCTATCATTCTGACACCTTTGAGCCTTTGCAATTTTCGCTTGATGTAGTTAAAGAAAAGGTTCACCAAAATGTTTATAATCAATGTTAAATTGGTGGGACCCCTAAATGGTTAAAAAAAAAACTAAAGTTTTTCCAATGTGCTTCCAGAATAAAGTAAACAGATGGAAATACATATGTTATCAAAAAGGTGTACAGTATGTTTGCACATATTTGAGCTATTGCAGTTGAAAATGTTAAAAAATGACAATTTTTTTCAAAATGTTCCTAATTTTGGCGCATTTAATAAATTTATTATCTAATGGATAATGGCAATCACGTAAAAGTTTTAAAAGGTTGAAGTTTATTGCTCTGTTCGGTTTGGGCCCCTTTGTGCATGCAGACATAATATTAGGGCCACAATGGTTATGTCTCTAAACTCATGACAAACAGGGGTATCCATTTTGGGGTGCAAATCCTCATTTTCATGTGCATTACAGAACAGAAAACCTGTCCTTAAAAAACACATATGCAAAAACATTTTTTTTAAATTTTCTCCTCAAATTACATTATGCGGTGGAAGTCTTCATTTATACATGTACTGTACAAAAAAGTACAGTTTTAAGGGGTGTAGTTTTTAAAATGGGGTTATTTGTGGGGTTCTTCATCGTTTTGGCCGCTCAAGGGCTCTGCAAGTGTGCTGTGGTGCCTAAAACACCTCCAAGCAAAATGTCTAAAAATCAGGTGCTGCTTTCAGTTTGTGCATACAGGCATAATATTAGTGTCACAATGGGTATGTTTCTGAACACAGTACACACAGGGGTATCCATTTTGGGGTGAAAGTCTTCATTCATATGTGTGCTGCACAAAAATTGTTTTTAAAATGACAGTTGCCCAAAAAATTAAAATCGTAATTTTTTCCTTCTGCTTTGCTTAGATTCATTCAAAAACTGTGGGATTAAAATACACAGTACACCCCTAGATGAATTCATTAAAGTGTCTAATTTTCAACATGGGGTCATTTGTGGGGGTTCTCTGTTGTTTTGGCCACTCAAGGGCTCTACAAGTGGGCAATGGGGCCTAAAACGCCTTCAAGCAAAATGTCTGCTCTGAAAGCCATCAGCTGCTCATTAAGTTTTGGGCCCCATTGTGCATACAGACATACAACGGGTATGTTTCTGAACACAGGACAAGCAGGGGTATCCATTTTGGGGTGCAAATCTTCATTTTCATGTGCACTATAGAACAAAAAAACTGTCCTTGACAAACACACATTTGCAAAAACATTTTTTTTTTAATTTCTCCTCTAAATTACATTAATTCCTGAAAAGAAACTGTCAAAATACTCATGACACTCCTGGGTATATATATATATATATATATATATATATATATATATATATATATATATATATATATATATATATATATATATGAATATATCAAGGGGCGTAGTTTGAATGGGGTCATTTGTAGGGGTGTCTATCATTCTGACACCTTTGAGCCTTTGCAATTTTCGCTTGATGTAGTTAAAGAAAAGGTTCACCAAAATGTTTATAATCAATGTTAAATTGGTGGGACCCCTAAATGGTTAAAAAAAAAACTAAAGTTTTTCCAATGTGCTTCCAGAATAAAGTAAACAGATGGAAATACATATGTTATCAAAAAGGTGTACAGTATGTTTGCACATATTTGAGCTATTGCAGTTGAAAATGTTAAAAAATGACAATTTTTTTCAAAATGTTCCTAATTTTGGCGCATTTAATAAATTTACACAAATTCTATTGGTCTATTTTTACTACCCAAATGAAGTACAATATGTGGCGAAAAAAACAATGTCAGAATCACTTGGATATTGAAAACCTTTACAGAGTTATTCTATATTAAAGTGACATATGTCAGATTTCCAAAATTTGGCTTTGTCACTAATGCGCAAACAGGCTTCGTCACTAAGAGGTTAAAGGTTGAGATTACCATTGAGCCTATTTTCATTGCCGCTACTTTGTGAACCGTGAAGTGTGAGACACTTGTACAATCTTCAAGAGATTTTGAATCCACTCAAAAACTCCATTAACAAAATGTGGTCTCCTATCATCCTCTATTACTTCAGGGGACTCCATATTGAAATACTACCTCAGACAATAGCTTATTAGCCATATTATTTTCTGTAGTCGTGGTTTCAACCAAAAAAGAGATCAAGGCAGCCAAAGATACACTCTGCCTCTGGCATTGAATGAGGTCCATTTGTAGTCTGTAAAACAGGTAAGATGGTCATACAATGTGTTGGGCAGATACCTTTACTATTTTAACTGGGCTATGACAGGCACAGATAAGACCAAGCTATACAAGCCTTGTTATGATACTGGTAAACTCTGGGGAAATCCAAGCAGAAGACACTATGATACACATTACATCTTTGACTCATGTGTCAGACCATGGATAAGACTAGTAGGAGGCGGGACAGTTTACCTCTCTTCCAGATACCATTACCTCCTTGTTCTGCTCCTTTTACTTTTGACTCCTCCTCCCTCACTCTGTGGAGCTTGTTTCTGCAACACAGAGAACAAAGAAAGGTCTATCCTCTTTTCAGGGGGGGGGGGCTTCCTGTTTCTTTTCACCTCTGGAGTGGTCTCTTTGGTGTGAGCCTGGACTTTGACTATTAAAAGCTCTTTGGGTAGACTTAACAATAACAAGTCTGATACAGCTACTGCATTTCTGATTGGCTTTCCCAAAGACCTCAAAAAGCATGCCAATGGGCCAAATTGCAGGAGATACCTAAAGAGTATCTGGAACTTGTGTGTAGCTTACAGTCTTACCTCCATCCATTTTACATGCATCAGTGAGTGCCTTCAGCTCTACCTCCTAGGCTGACATTCTAGGTAGGAGTGGTTGTCATAGTGGTAACTGGAGTGGTTACCATAACAGTACTTCACCTTGCATGGTTAGTGTGTATCCTGTCTTGCATAATACATCTTTGTATTATTTGAAGCCATCTACAGAAAAACTTAAAAACTACATAAGCAATGGAATTCTCTTTACCATTTCTTAATTTTCTGATTCGATGAGTTAAAAGCCATTGTAGTCTTTACTGGCTTTCTGCTTACTTTTGTCTTCTCTTTTCCCCTGTGAACCTATATAGGTGGGTTCAACACAAAGCATCTCCCAATGGTGAGATTAGAAGGGGTTGGAGAGCACCCTTGTACTGTATTTAGTGAGCCTAGCAGCAGAAAAGTACATAGTTCATTAAGAATTTCATTAACTCCATTGAGGACCAGTAGAATTAAATCATATTCTACGATTATATCTGTAACTTCATCTGTGAGAGACACAGAAGCAACTATGGCACTAATACAAGAAAGCGGACAGTGTCTAGTTGTACAGCAATAAACCACCTGTCCATGGCTTGAGACATGGCACCTTAAAAATAACAATATATTACAGTTAGAACATATCACTTTAGCAACTGACTGTATACATCATACTGCAAAAGTATATATACTGCAGTATGTATATATATATATATATATATATATATATATATATATATATATATATATATTCAAACTGAGATAAGTTTCCCCTCTGCTAAGTTGGTCTGTGTTAAGAAGGGGCAAGAAAACTGTCACATCAGAGAAATCCTATGTAGTCTCCTCCCTTCCATTATATCACATAGCTCCACCCCTTGTGATCTGGCTAACTGTTTGGGCGTGTCTCTCCCAGTCTATGCCCAGCCATCAAATGTTGCCCATGAACCATCTAATAAGACACATATAAGTGCCCTTCACACTAAAAAGTTCATAAAAATAACAAAATCAGATTTAACTAAAATTATATCTATCTTTCTTGCAGTAATATTCACAGCTTCTTACAATATAATTTCTCTGAACTATACTCTGTTCTCTGGCTAAAGCAAAGCTCTCCCACTGGAATCTACCTTCTAGGCACAGATTAGATAACAGATTAGACTGCTTTCATTCTCATTTCTACATGCACTGACTAAAATCTCACATCTTTCCAAGCAGGACCCTCTATACGAAGCCCATCATTCTCAATCCATGATCATTTACAATCACTTGCAAACTTTCTCTATCTATCCACATTCAAATTTCCAGTCTTTGAGATACCTCAATCTTTTGGCACGCCTAGATTCCCCTTTTTCCAGAATAATTGAGCATGACTTCCAGTGAGTTATCCCTTTGTCCCTCCAACATTTATTTACTCATCCCATCAAGTTGCAGCTGCTATGTTGTTCCCTGAATGATTAATTACTTGATGGACACTTCACTGAAGTCCTTGAATCCACTAATTTGAAATTCTGCTAATTCAGAATCCCTGCTGCAATGTCATTCTTTGAATAAGTACCTAAAAAAAACTTCCATGAAGTCTTTTAATTCATTAGTCCAGAGTCCCAAAGTCCAGTTGCAGCAATCTGGCATTTGGGAAGCCCCAACATTGAATAAACACAAAACTACCAGTATAAAACTAAAACCTTCAACATAATATATATCTATTCAGCACAGATCAATCTCACAATGTGTTACATATATTGGCAGAGGATATTCATGTGCACTCCTCTAAGATTAATAAATAATTTTAATTGTTTAACCTTGAACATAGACTCTATTTCCTGTGACCCAGATTCACAAGTCAAAAGAAATTTCTCCTGTTCTAGCAGTCTATCTGCCAGGGCACACAGGGCTGAGATCAGCCACTACGTTCCACCTAAAGACTAGTTATCTCTATATCGTCGCTTAGGGAGGGGAACAGCATGGCAATTGTAGATAATACATTTTTTATTCTGTCGGTCTGTCAATCCTCTAACAGGAGATTGGATGTTATAAACACACACAAGTCTACAAGAGTCTCTTACCATCTCTACCTTAATAGAATATATACACTCAGAAAAACATAAATGAAACATTCAATTCATACATGAGAGAAATCACTTACTCAGACTGTGAATCCATGAATTGCACAGCGACAGAAGCTAAAGCATCATTAAATAGTTGTAACAAAACAAATTTTGTTAATTACTGCAGCTTTTAATTTACTGATTCGTACCCTCTGTCAGTATTTGGCAATTCACTGGGCATCTTAGTCTGCCAGCATTCTCCACCAACAAACTATTGTAGTACTCCTTTAAATTTAAAATTAGCAATAAGGCTACCAGGATCAGATTCGTCCCACATGTCCAAACTAATTTACAATGATCAGTGGAGAAAGAACAAGAGACATTAATTGTGTGAAGTCACCACTGTGCTTTTTCTGACCCACCCAGCCCAGTGTTATCTTTAATTATCATGCAAAACAGAACATAAGAAAGTATAGTGTCCAATCACAAGTGGACAACAACCAAAGTTACACCTTTCTGCTGTCAAAAGTAACAAATCCTGCAAAAATCCAAAGGCCCTTTTACATGCAAAGATAATCTTTCAAACAACTGAAAGATTGAGCGATTTAGTGATCTATTTGCATAATGTGTAATGGCCATTAACACTTTATCATCTTCATTTGCATATAAAAGGACCCGGACTAGTCATTTGCAGAGCCCAGCATGTGTTTAAGGACACACCCAGCTGTGCAAACACTTTTATCGCTTTATATTTATTTTTTTCTTAGAGACGGTCTGACCAAAGAAATGCATTTCTGGCATTGTGGGTATATTTCTAAGCATAGCTCAAGGAGTGGGATAAATAATGTAATAGTTTAATAAATCAGCCTTTTCTGAACACACTGATTACATTTATTTATTTTTTTATCTTTATAATGTGACGACTTGGAAAAGTGGGGATTCTTAAAGTTAAATTTACTAACAAAAAAAGTGTCTAATCTTATTTTTATCTTTTTTTTTTTATTCCTATAGGAAACTTGAACTCATGATCACCTGATTGCATGTACAATGTACTGCAATACAGTACTTCAGTATTGCAGTATATTATACTCTTACAGGCATCTTATTAAGCCCTGCCTGTAGCTGGGATTCATAGGAAGATATCTATGGCAAACTTGGGGGCTTTTACTAGGCCCCAGATTGTTATGGTAAAGGAATCTCATTGCGAGTGAGCCATTTGGGTGTCAAGCTATTAAAATGTTGCTGTCAGAACTGACATTGGCATCTAAAGTATTAACTTCAGAGATAGGTTATTTCCATTCCCGGCAGTTGTGGCTGGGTGTCAGCTGTCAAAGATAGCCGACACATGCTGTGTATAGAGCTCCAAAGCCATCTATATTTAATGACACCCGAAATCAGCTGTACATGTATGGTCAATGTCTTAGCATGCGAGCGTTCATGTTCATCATTACTTAACTAAAATGGAAAACCTTTGTCTTTCTTACTAAGCTCTGGGTGTTTGTACTTCATCACTTTCTTGTACAGGAAGTAGCTGTCTGATGGCTATTATCAGCCATATTAGCTCTCATGGGGATAAGATTTCTGTCACCTAGTCACCCAGAGGGTCATCATTTCCCAGGTTGTCTCTGTTAGTAAACCACAGTAAGAGAACTATCTTTCTTCCCACTGAGCCGACACATGGTAGACTAAAACTACCCCTGGAGTGTGAGAAATGGGATCAGGTATCGTGACCAAACGCTATGTGACCATCTGGGATGTGTCAGACAGATCAGGACCTTTAAACTGATTTATAGCCTATAAAGTTACAATATGTGTACATAACTAAACAACTTGAAGAATAATTAATGCTGGAATGTTTAGTTCTACGTAACATGTTTCTCTTTCAACTTGTAATTCAACAGAAGCTCATATATATGGCCGGTATGTCAATAACATGAAATATGGGACATATTATACTAACTGAGACACACAAACCATTAATATTCCATTTCTAATACACTTTAATAGGGTTGTCCACTTTGGGACAATTATCTGTTGGCAGCAGGTGTTCGATCGCCCTGCAGCACCACTACAGTAGAAATGAAGCATTGCACAGTTCCACTAAATGGACTGTCCATGTGTTACGTCCGTGAAGGCCATGGAAACAGCGACCTACACAAACGCAACCAGTTGTATGACTGGAAAGGAGAAAGGGGGTTGGGATGTACATAAACGACCGGACACTAACAGCAAATATAATCCAGACGTGCATTGAAATACCCACAGGGGAAACAGGGACAACAGACCCAACAACACATCGGGTGGCCTCATACTTACCAATTAACTAAACAACCAGACAGATGGAAATATCTATTGCTAGGTACGAAGTATTGGTTTGAATTTTGGCCATAACACATATGCTCACAAGCCCACGTCAAGGGTCCTCGTTGTCTTGTGAGTCCCTACACTAACAAGACAACTACAACAAAGAAAAGGGGGACCCTGCCTACAAGTGGGGCGATTGTCCTAATAGGGACGGGCCCACACTGGAACACAGAGGTCACTATTTGCCTTAGATGGTAATAACCAGGAGCACCAGACAAGGGAAATACAAAATAATACGCACCGAACAGCACAGCTCACACCTAGTGATCAGCACCTACAGACATTCACAGAACACGACCTGTCGTGCATTAGACGTAATGACGTATTGAGACTAAGCCGCAAATTAGAATAACGCCATGACGTATATGACGTTGAACGTCAGGACGTTTTAATCCCGCGTGATTCAGGTAGCCGGCTCAAGGTTGACTCAGCCTTCCATCCTTCCGAGGTCGGTAAAATGAGAACCCAGCTTGGTGGGGGGTAATCAGTAATAATTACCTGAAAGCGCTGCGGAATAAGTTGGCGCTATACAAATAACAAGATTTATTTATCCACACTCGTTACGCTACTGACGCAAACACGCCAGTAACGTTTAGTAATACACTATACCCCCAACCAGGGATAAAACATCACCATTGCTATTCTAAATAGGAACACCTATCAGGTATTGGTACTTTTAGCTATACCATTTATGATAATTGTATTATCTTACGGTCACAGCTTCTGAGATACTAGGACGTACTGATGTCATCACGCAATAGAACTCTCATAGGAAACTCCACCCACAAGATGGCGACCGCCACAGGAGAGCAAATGGGTTTTCAATTGTAAGTTACTCTTTCTTCTATATAAATGATTGTCATGTATTATGATGTATGCTTGAAAAAAGGCCCCTTGTGTGGGCTGAAACGCGTTGTAATAAAGCTTTAGGACTTATTATCCATAAAGTTGACCTATTTTATCCCGGGAAGCGCTTGGGTCATTTTTCTTTTATCTTTGGACCTGTTCACACCAAGTGACTACAACAAACGGGGAACACCAGACAGAATAAGTCATTGTTCACACTTAATGTAGTCCACAACTTCAGACATACAGTGAACAGGACCTTGTTCATACTTAGTGTAGTCCACACTATCAGACATACACTGAACAAGACATTTCACACCAAGTGCAGTCCGTACCTTAAGCCATACAGTGAACAAGTCATTGTTCACACCTTAAGTCTGCTCACTTCACAGACAGAAGGAAACCTCACTCAGAACCCCATGCATGCATAGATAAACAGGACCTAGTTCAAGTGTCCACAAACCAAGAAAGGGAGAAGTGCATCACCCATCTGACTGCAACAGGGAGCATGGTGTCAGGCATCACCCAGATGACTCAGAACAAAGGACATTGGATGTCTGGAGATCGTACCTGATAAAAGGGAAGGAAAAAGCATCCCACAGAACATGCAGAGAAGGAGATCAGGTGTCCAGACCATCTTCAGGGAAGGTAGGGGAAACAACTCAAACAAGCAACATGTATAACACAAGCTACCAAAGTTCTGAGATGGAATTATGTAAATGGATAAAATTGTGCAGCACCACGGGTGTAACAATAGTAGATGCAGAGGATGCGGCTGCACCCTGGCCCACGAGCCTTAGGGGGCCCATAAGGCCTCTCTTCTCCATATAGGGAGCCCAGTACTATGAATAAAGCATTATAGTTGAGGGCCCTGTTACAAATTTTGCATTGGGGCCCGGGAGCTTCAAGTTACGCTTCTGTCCAGCACCCTCTAGCAAAAGGGTCTGGAACCTATCAGCACAGATCAGTGGTGATTGGTTGGCTGAAGCAGCCAGCTAGCTCAATCATCCCACACCTGTGGAAGTGTTCTTTTGGTAGCCCAAAGAACTAGAAACACATAACAATATGCAATCCATCGACATGCAAGGTCCTCCACTCCAGAATAAAATAAGTTACGGTTTTTGTAGAAAATCTATTTTTCGGCTAATAGATGAAACTCATGGGAGACCCCCTCTATTAACTCAGAATTTCCTAATAAGGTAATTCTGTGAACCACATGCCTCATTTGACAAATATCTAGTTTTTAAACTGTCATTGTCAACTAAAACCAAAATGATGAAATTATATAATAGTGGCAAATATGGAGCATGTTTGGTTGAAGCTGCTTTGTATAAAAGTCTAGAGATAGGTGATAAATGTTCATCATGGGTAACCCCTTTAAGACGTGTTACATTTTAACTTTCAAGTATGCAGGCTAGTTTAATACTAAGGCTTGGCCCACACGGGGCTGATTTCCAGCGGAAAGTCTACAGCGAGAGTTCTGCTGCAGATCAGCCGCACCATTTGGTGTGTACTTTGAAGGCATATTATCAAATTCTGCAACACCTCAGCCGTATTCAGTAATTCCAGCAACCAGATTGGTTCTGATTCACAATTCCAGCAACCTCATTGGTTGTCTGGGTTAGCTGACTCAACCTGATTGGTTGTTTGGGTTGGCTGATTCAACCTGATTGGTTGTTAGGGCTGAGGTGTTGCAGAATTTGATAATATGCATTTTGAAGTGGGTTTCATCATGAATTCCTGAGTGGAATGCACCCCTCATTCCATGGCAATTCCTCCCGTGTGAATCCCCCCTTTAAGGGCGAAATGATTTTTTGGAATTTTCAACTCCAGTTTTCAAAAGCCATAACTTTTTTATTGTTACATTAGCATAGCCATATGAGGACTTGTTCATTATGTGAGGGGCTGTAGTTTTTATTGGTACCATTTTAGGGTACATATGATGCATTGTCTAACTTTATTAATTTTTGGGGGGAGCAGGGTGAAAAAACATTAATTTTGCCTTTTTTTTCACGATGTTCACTATGCAGTAAAAATGACAAGATAACTTTTTCTGTGGGTTGGTAGGATTATGACAATACCAAAATTATATTTTTTTAAGTCCTTCCACTTTTACACAATAATAACCCTTTTTGGAAAATAATTTGTTTATGGCATTGCTACATTCAAAGACCCAGAACGTCTTTTATTTTTGCCTGGACGGAGTTGTGTGTGGGCTTATTTATTGTGTGACGAGCTGTAGTTTTTATTGGTACTACCTTGGGGTACATACGACTTTTTGTCTACATTTTTGTTGTTTTTTTTTCTTTTTTATAGTGTTTGCCATACGGGATATAAAGTGTATGTAATTTATTGAACGGTGTTCACGGTTTTGGCAATACCAAATTCTTTTTTTTTTCATTCTGTTTTTTTTTTTTAAGGAAAAGTGCACAAAATGGGTCTTTTATTATTATTTTTACTTGCATATTCTTTTGACTATTCCTATTTTTTCTTACTTTTAGTATGTGACTATAGGGAATCTCAACTTACAATCCTATGATCTCTCATCTTTGCCATCACAAGCCATGTATTATCTACAGTGCATGCACTATACCGCTGTGTATTATCTCTCATCTTTGCCATTACAAGCAATGGCAGGCACATAGGCTATTGCCATATGTCCGGTTGCAATAACAAACCCATCGGCCCTCCACCATTGTATGGTGGAGGGCCAATGATGTTACAAAAGAAGCTTACTTTCTCTGTAAACTGCTTAAATAGCGCAATCATCATTTATCACAGCATGTATGGGTGCATTCACACGAGCGTGTGTGTGTGCCGTGCATAGATGTGCACAAAATCGTGCACCCACGTACGTGCACAAGCACGCATGAATGCAGGTCCGTGCAGCAGTGCTTTCAATGGGGCCGCGGCTGCTGCCAGTGGCCCCATTGAACGCAATGGGATGCCGACAACCCCTGCAGTGGTTTTCAGGGAAGGGCTTGAAATATAAGCCCTTCCCTGAAAATCGTCCGTGTTTATGTAAAAAAAAATAGAATTCAATGAATGGCCAAGCACTGCCTGTGATTGGCTGAGTGCTGTGACCAATCACAGGCAGCACTCAGCTGTCATTCAATTTTAAATCCCCACCTGCTGAAAGCGCTTCAGTGCAGTGCAGGGAGAAGACAGACTAGACGCGCCTGAGCCCTGACAGCTAAGGAGAGGTGAGTATAATTTCTTTTTAATTTTAACACTTTACAGGGATGATTTTTCAGGGAAGTGCTCATATTTAAAGCCCTTCCCTGAAAATCCCTGCAGGGCTGGCCAGCAGCCCATTGCTTTCAATGGGACTGCAGAAGTGCCGGTCCCATTGAAAGCAATGGGAGAAAATTGCGATCCTCTGCCACAGCTGTCACAGCTGTGGCAGGGGATTCTTTACTCCCTGAGGGGAGTCCTCTTGGCACTGATCACTGTGATCAGTCACAGTGTTCAGTGACAAGGAGACTACCCGCTGGGAAATATTGACGAGCACCACGGACCTATGGTGCACGCATGTCCTATGCTTTGCAGGTACATGTATTTGCACGCCTGTAAAGCACGGACATGTCAAAACACCATAAAAAAACAATGGTTCTAATAGCCGGCATCCTCTGCTGATGGCGCAGGCTCAGCTCCTGAGCCTGAACTATCTACATGCCATACATGTATGGCATTTTGCGCAAATCATGAATGTCATTAAGTACTTGAGTGAACATGTTATTGTGTCAGATGTTATATGGTTGAGCAGCCAAGCCTTTGTGGTAGAGAGCTGTCTGAATGGAGCAAAATATTGACCCGGCACAAAAACCAAATTATGACATGGAGCTGACATACTGTTCTAAATAACAGTCATTCCCTGTTTATAGGAGTGTATATAGAAACGAGCAGCAATGGCCAATCAGAGTCCACGGCTCCTGTGAATGTTACAACCAATAAAGAACGATGGTGAATGATTAGCCTCATAAACAAGGATCTGTTATTTTACAGCTTTTTCACATTTCAGTGGCTGTGACCTTGGATACTCAGCCCATCATATAACACTGCATGCAGCACGTACTACAATGACTTTGTACTTGGCCTGCAAGTGCAAGATACCGGCATTATTCTACACAAACATACCAATGTATAAAAAAGACAAGAAAGTGATAGATATAAGTGAAAAAGGAAGAAAGTCAAAATTAGATACATAGATAGATATAATATAAAACAGAGAGCTATATGTGAGATGGATAGATAGGAGATAGATCATAGATAGATAGATAGATAGATAGATAGATAGATAGATAGATATGAGATAGAAAGATATGAGATAGATAGATAGATAGATAGATAGATAGATAGATAGATAGATAGATAGATAGGAGATATATAGATATGAGATAGATAGATAGATAGATAGATAGATAGATAGATAGATAGATATGACTTGGATGGATAGATAGATAGATATGAGATAGTTAGATAGATAGATAGATAGATAGATAGATAGATAGATAGATAGATAGATAGATAGATAGATAGATAGATAGATAGATATGACTTGGATGGATAGATAGATAGATATGAGATAGATAGATAGATAGATAGATAGATAGATAGATAGATAGATATGAGATAGATAGATAGATAGATAGATGGATAGATATGAGATAGATAGATAGATAGATATGAGATAGATAGATAGATAGATAGATAGATATGAGATAGATAGATAGATATGAGATAGATAGATAGATAGATATGAGATAGATAGATAGATAGATGGATAGATATGAGATAGATAGATAGATAGATAGATAGATAGATAGATAGATAGATATGAGATAGATAGATAGATAGATATGACTTGGATGGATAGATAGATAGATATGAGATAGATAGATAGATAGATAGATAGATATGAGATAGATAGATAGATGGATATGAGATAGATAGATAGATATGACTTGGATGGATGGATGGATAGATAGATATGAGATAGATAGATAGATAGCAGATAGATAGATACCGTGTTTCCCCGAAAATAAGACAGTGTCCTATATTAATTTTTGTTCAAAAAGGTTTAACTTTTTTACATGTATAGCTGCCTGGACACTATTTAAATTGAATTTTTAAATTAACTGTTAGCAGGGCTTAATTTTGGAGTAGGGCTTATATTTCAAGCATCCTCAAAAAGCCTGAAAAATCATTTTGCATCCACAAAAATTCTGGAAAATCATGCTATGTCTTATTTTCAGGGCATGTCTTATTTTCAGGGAAACAGGGTAGATATGAGATAGATAGATAGATGATAGATAGATATGAGATAGATAGATAGATAGATAGATAGATAGATAGATAGATAGATAGATAGATAGATAGATATGAGATAGATGATAGATGTGAGATAAATAGAAAAAAAGAAAGATAGATAGTGCAGTAGACCTCAGGTTTGCACAGGTTGTCACCCAGCTTTAAATTGACCCTGAATGATGTCTAATTCTGCGTTGTTATTCTGCGTACTTAGAGGGGCACATTTAGGCCTACTTCACATGGATGAATTTGTGCACACATTTGCGTGTGCAAAATGCAGAGAATAAAACCCATTGTCTTTGTTCACATTTCCGTATTCTGCCCGTGCATTACGGCAGCGCAACACCCCCCCCCCCCCCCTCCCCTCCCCAGCATGGTCTACTTTTCTGAGCATTTGCGCATCAAAAATCCCTACAAATAAACCACAAATGTATGTATAATTTATGCTAGAAACTGCTGTAAAATATTCCAGCCATGGCATACCTAGTGTACATTTCTGTCTAGGCGCGCTGAGCCATCAGGATGCGCGGAATGCATGAAGAGCTGTACGCCTCTTTATGTATACAGCGCTCCGTGCACCCAAGGACATTGTACTACGTCTTTCAGACTTCTGCTATACTTGGGTTTCCTAGAATAGCTCATAAATGGAGATTAATGTACATATTATATTTTATAGATATTACCTGGCAATAAAATGTGCTGGTAAAATCCCCCACATATGGAGAAGCGACGATATCATCCCTATTGTGGATGCATCCTACACAAAAAAGCCATATAGTTTATGTAGAAGCATAAGATTAGATACAATGTAGCTCATTGACCTGCTGGAGTCTCGTATAATTCTGTCTTTTGCCCTTTATCAAGTAGATACAATTCTGACAACTTGTATACAATAAAGGTCATTGTATATGAGATTATGTACTCCCCGCTGTAAATGATATAGCTATGAAGCAACAGAGATACATTCTGCCTTTTATAAGGGTTTCACTAATGCAAAAGCATCTGCAAAATTATGCCAAAGCAATTCCAAATGTCTATATGGACTTTTGAAGTAATGACATCACTACCCTATATGATTATTATCAGTGGTGACTAGTGCTGTTCATCTTGATTGGTTGGGTGATAAAATCTCCCTAATCTTAGCAAAATCGAATCAGGTAAGTCCAAAACGATTTCTGGTGAAAATGGCAAAAAAAAAATCTAATTTCCCATAATGCCTGCTGCAAAGGTCAGTGTGCAGCAAATCAGCAGCCAAGTTGGCTGGCTGATGTCACTAAATGTATCCTCCATCTTGCATATGGGTAGCAGTTGCATTGGATGCCTGCATCACAGGACATAGCCATATGTAACATAGGCAAAATGTAACCAGCGGCTGTTTTACAGTTGAGCAGCGGACAGAAAAGCTGCATCACATTTATATGCCTGCATAACACGTAGTCTGTTGTTAGGGACAGATATTCTACAGAGGATATATTGCTGCTGGTATGAAAGCTTGTATACCGGTAGAGAACATAAACAGGGTTCTATCGGAGGGAGCAGAGAAAGAAGCTGCACCACATTTATATGCCTATATAACATGTGGTCTGTTGTTAGGGACAGATATTCTACAGAGGATATATTGCTGCTGGTGTGAAAGCTTGTATACCAGTAGAGAACATAAACAGGGTTCTATCGGAGGGAGCAGAGAAAGAAGCTGCACCACATTTATATGCCTATATAACATGTGGTCTGTTGTTAGGGACAGATATTCTACAGAGGACATATTGCTGCTGGTATGAAAGCTTGTATACCAGCAGAGAACATAAACAGGGTTCTATCGGAGGGAGGAGAGAAAGAAGCTGCACCACATTTATATGTCTGTACAAAACGTGGTCTGTACATTGGGAGACGGGATAGTTTTGCTGCTGCCAACATATATAGCAGCAAAGCAGACAGCTTAATAATACTCTTAGGTAGGGAGTAGGGAATATTGCAGATGTAGTCCAGATGGATCAGTCTGAGGCAGAGGCATAACTTGAAGCTCCCAGGCCCCGATGCAAAAACTGTAATAGGGTCTCCAACTATAATGCTTTATTCATAGTACTGGGCTTCCTATATCGAGAAAAGAGGCCTTATGGGCCCCCTAAGGCTCCTGGGCCCGGGTGCAACCGCATCCCCTGCATTCTCTATAGTTACGCCCCTGGTCTGAGGAGCTGTTTGATCATTCAGTGTCATGGATGTCAACTGGGCAATCCAAATAATTAGAGGGAGAAGACCAAGACATTAAATGCACTGATGCCCAGTCATTGTTTTCCTCAGAAGAGGATGATGAGGGTGGGTCAGCCCTGTGTACTCAGGGGGATGTGGAAATGGAGGTGCCAACTCCCGTGCTCACTGTGACATTGTTTTAATTATATTTGCGGTTTTTATAGTTCCCATAGTGGACATGAATGTTTGATGGCCTACACCATAATATACTGCAATACTGAAGGCCCATCTCAAAAGGCAGAAATACATGGCAATCTGGGGGCCCTCAGAAGGATCCCGGCTACCATGACACCTGGACGATATCTTGTGATCTCATTGCATCTTGTGATGCTCCAGAATAGGGGATACAAGTATTTAGTAAAGCAGACATTTCAGGAGACATCACAGGTGCTCTTTCAAGGGGTACTAAGCCTATTGTTCATGTGTACAGATGAGCGAGTATACTCGCTAAGGCACATTACTCGAGCGAGTACTGCCTTAGCCGAGTATCTCCCCACTCGTCTCTAAAGATTCGGGGGCCGCCGCGGGTGACAGCTGAGTTGCGGCGGGGAGCGGGGGGGAGCAGAGGGAGAGAGAGATTTCCCCTACATTCCTCCCCGCTCCCCTCCCCCCACCAGCCCCCGAATCTTTAGAGACGAGCGGGGAGATACTCGGCTAAGGCACTACTCGCTCGAGTAATGTGCCTTAGCGAGTATACTCGCTCATCTCTATTCGTTTGTAATGCAGTAAGTATAGTTTACTCTTCTCTGTTATCAGTCATTTCAGGCTGTGAAAAGACTCACAAGTTACTTTTAGTAGAATTACAGACATGAAGTCAGCAACCCCCTCCCCTATCATCAGTACTTTATCTTCCATACTGTATATCTCTAGTTCTGAATAAGGCCTCCGATGTAGAAATCCACATTCCGGGATTACCTCCAATCAGCTGTTAGCTGGGCTGTTACAGCAGACAGCTCCACTTCCACTGCAGTGGGCAGACTTGGTATTACAGGTCAAGTTCCCGTTCATTTTAATAGGATGTTGGCCTGCAATTACAAACCAGGCCACTGCAATGGGAACAGAGCCGTCTATGGTATTGCACTACACTATACTCTATGACCGATCGAAAGATAGCAAGTTCAAGACCCCTATGGGGACTAAAAAAAAAAATTGAAATTACTTTTAAAAAGTTTTATTAATTATTAGAAAAAATAAAAGGTAATAAAAGTACAAAAAAAAACTTTTCCCATATTTATAATAATACAAAATGAAAAGAAAACAGATCACTGCATCTATAGAAGTCCACTCAATCAAAGTAACGCATTATTTATCCTACACAGTGATCTTCAGGAGAAAAAAAAAAATCACATTAGAATTGCACTTTTTTAGTCACCCTTGCCTCCAAGAAAAAACGTGATTGAAAAGTCATAGGTCCTCCAAAACGGTACCAACAGAAACTACAGGATGTCTCACAAAGAATGAGCTTACATTGCATGGTACCGTTGAAAAAATACAACTTGTCCAGCAAAAGAAAAAAACAAGCCCTCAGGCATCTGCGTCGATGGATAAATAAAAGAGTTCTGATTTTTTGAAAGTGAGGAGGAAAAACTGAAAATGGAAAAACAAAAAAAAGGGCCGCGTCATTAAGGGGTTAATGCTACTGTATATTAATGTCCAGCAGTAAGAAGCAATGATATACCTCACAGCTGTTGGAGATCACATCCAAAACATATATTATTGTGGCTAATTGAGGAAATTCCACCTTACAATAACATCTTCCGCCTCTATGGTTTTGCCCTCCTTGCCCACTTGGCACAGAGCTTTTATATGTTGTGGGTTGAACACTTTATTTGGCACAATATTTACATGTTTGCCATCCAACGTTTTACAATACGCTTCTTATAATGTTGTTGTACTTTAGAACAACTTGATAAAAACAGGTTATTCTCCACGCCGGATTCACAAACAGATTTGCTGTAATTGAAGCGGGATGCGAGGCGGTGCGGTGGTGACAGGCCGAGGTTCCGTTTTTTCCTAAAATAAACTTTACTGAACTGGATCTATGCAGATAACTTTTCGCTGCATAGGGGGGCATGGTACTTGAATGTTACATAATAACTCCATCGTAGAGTACTTTTCTCAAACCGCAAATAATGCGATACATGACTAAATACATTAGTGATCAAAAATAATCTAGTATGTAGATGGAGTTCTTGTTTTGCTGAAAAATTTGGCATGCAGTTACATCTCAGGCAGATATGCAAATCACTAGAGTTGTGGTGTGATTAGATGAATGGTCTTGCCACCTGAGGCTCTAAAAGTGGTTCCAGCCTTGGTTTATAATGGAGGCTATCGGAGGCTTCTTATGTGCAGTGACCTCTCCTTCCGCTTGTGTAGAGCTTGTTGACCACTGAACGCCTCTACAATGTAATTAAATAGATGTCACTCAGTTAATGGAGTTTGAGAGGGGACGCATTATTGGAATATGAGAAGCTGGATGGTCATATTGACAAATTGCCCAACACCTTGGCTTTTCTGACCAGACTGTTAGGAGGTGGTGGGACCAATAGATACATGAGAGTGCGCAAACAAGGCGACCGGGCTCAGGGAGCCCCAGACAGACCACCAACAGAGAGGATTGGCTGTTCGTATGACAAACATGATCAGCTCCAACTGTTTCATTGTCCGCCATCCAGAGACAGGTGGCGCCATTGTTACACCCCTGTGTTTCTCAGAACCATTCTCAGGTGTTTAGCTGAAGGACATTTGGTTTCACAGCACCCATTATGTGTACTGCCTTTGACATCCACCATCGCCTCCATTTGCAGTGGTGTCATGAACAACAAAACCGAGTGTTTTGGAGTGGAACCAGGTTGTCGTCAGCAATGAATCCAGGTTTAGTTTAGGCAGTGACGACGGCCGTGTTCGTGTCTAGAGACCTCGGGGTGAGCGCCTCAATCTTGTCTTTGCTGTGGAGCGGCACACTGCCCCCTGCTGGTGAGATGATCTGGGGGGCCATCGCATATGACAGTCGGTCCCCCCTAGTAGTGGTACGAGGGACAATGACAGCTCAGCGATATGTTTAGGACATCCTTCAGCGACATGTGTTCCTCTCATGGTGGCTTCCAAGAGGCTTCCAGCAGGCTAATGCTCAGCCGCACACATAAGATGGTCACAGAAATGTCCCCAGAAGATTATCACACTTCCATGGCCGCCCAGTCACCAGATATATTACCAATAGAACATGTATGGGAATATCTGGGATGACAATTTCAACAGCCTACGAGTTTGCATGATCTGGAGGCTCAGTTACAGTAAATGTGGACTGATATGCCGCAGGATACAATACAGAACCTGTATGCCTCCATGCCTGCCCGTATCACATTTTGCATCCAAGCTATAGGCAGTACAACAGGGTACTAGAGCCTCCATGCCTGCCCATATCACATATTGTATCCAAGCTAGAGGCGGTACAACAGGGTACTAGAGCCTCCATGCCTGCCCATATCACATCTTCTTTCCAAGCTATTGGCGGTACAACAGGGTACTAGAGCCTCCATGCCTGCCCATATCACATTTTGCGTCCAAGCTATAGGCAGTACAACAGGGTACTAGAGCCTCCATGCCTGCCCATATCACATCTTGTTTCCAAGCTGTAGGCGGTACAACAGGGTACTAGAGCCTCCATGCCTGCCCATATCACATCTTGTATCCAAGCTAGAGGCGGTACAACAGGGTACTAGAGCCTCCATGCCTGCCCATATCACATCTTGTTTCCAAGCTATTGGCGGTACAACAGGGTACTAGAGCCTCCCTTCAAGGGTTGAGTTTTCCTAAATAAATGATCATTTTGCTCTGATATTGTAATAACTTATGTCAGCGTTACAATCACAGAGAGAGTTTCATTAAATTCCAAAAACTCCTTCTAGGGGACAATAAAAACGGTGGCAGCATCAAAACGGTGCAAATATTGACAAAGACCTAATTGTGGGTCGAAATGTCGCGTTTCTTTTGGCTATGGGAGAATAAAACTTTGGAATATTTGCACCGTTTTGATGCTGCCATCTTTTTCATCGTCTGCTAACTTTGGGACTTGGTCAAAACCCAGGTGGCTGCTGCATCGTATGACAAGTTCCTACCCATATCGCGAGTGTGGTGTGCTGCTTGTGATATTTCTAACTCCTCATAGGGAAGGGATTTTTTTACAATTAGTGTGTATTAGTCAATCTAAAGATTTTCGTAGTAATACGTGCTTCAAGGTCTTTTAAAGGGAGGGACATTGACTTATAGAGTATCTATCTTCCAATAGGTGTGGGATATGGGAAATAACAGGCCCGGATTTTGGCCTAACCTTATGTAGAGAAAGTCATGTAAAACTTCATTCCTCTAGATTTTGTCCCTAATGACACATTTTTAGGTTAAACAAACTTTTCCTCTGACTGCTGGAGGATCATCAGCTATAGCAGGGTGTGATCTTAGCTGGATCCCTGCTCAGAAAAGATACTACTTTTCTCAACAAGGCTCCAGCTAAAAGAAGTCAAGTTTTATTTCTAGGCCCTGAGTGACATTCTTTTGCGCCTCCATCCAACCCTTTTACCTTCCATATGAAGCACAGTTCTAGATGCTGACCCCATGTTTTGAGCTAGCTTACCTTAGACTGGCAGCACCTTCCCACTAAGTGCACACTACCTCTATAGCTCACCTCATTTGAAGTTCTATACCCATAGTGCTACCACAAAAGAGTTCTGTCCTTGTTTTTTTTTTACCTGCTACTAGTCTCACTTCCAATAGGTGGCACTGGAGAGACAATTTTTCTTTTTCCTAGAGGGCAACTAATTTGCATACTCTTTTTCCCAGGGAACATTGCCTGGTCTACAAGATTGCCTAAATCAGCAATGTCAATCTCTACAAGGAGAAACAGTAACCCCTGAGACACACAAGTGTAAAGCCAACCTGCAATATGTATTTTTATTCTTCTTTGGCCTCCTGAGTACAGTACAATACATTCATAGAGCTAATAAAAGGAAAGAATCATAGGAAAGTAAGAAAATTCTGAAGATCTTCCCTAACTTTATTCAAGAACTTCATTTTGACCTTCATCTTAACTAAACACTGAAGACAATGACTGCACTTACACTTTAAGCATTGCTCTTGTTATGTCAGTCGCCCCCTGTAAGGAACACTAAAGTTAGCACCTGTTTGGTCTACTTAACCTTCAGTTTAACAGGACAAACATTCTTCTAATTTATGTTCTCAATGACAATGCCATAAAGTGTGCAGACAGAATGTCTTGCCGGCCACTGATCTATTTACAGGCTGAAACAGAAAATGGACCCCACCCCAGTAAGATAATCTGTTTTATGGCCATCATTTCACCATTCAGAAGAGGCATATAAAACATAACAATATACTTAACATATTGTGGGCGGCCAAACGGCTCGTAATCGCCCTATGTGTAATGCAAACATATACCTATCTAATAAAGTCATAGAAATACTAGGTAGACCTAAAAGTCTAAGCCTATGTGCATCCATGGATTTAGTTGATGACCCTTCTTTATCATTCTTCCCAAGAGTAGCAAAATGCCTGTCAAGTGTCACTGAGGTCTTTGGGGAGACAATGTTTGGCACAACTTATGAACAAACTTTTGAAAACTTCACTTTGGTCAGTTCGCCAAATTTTGGCAATAAGTTTGTTCTGAATTAGTTAGAACCTAAATGGAACTTCACCAAGACCTCTAAAACTGGTGAATAGCACTGCCCAAAAGCTATAAAAGCCCTTCATAACACTCTTAGGTCACCTACCATAGGAGTGTAGCTAAGTACTTTTGAGCTGTTTTTAAAGTGAAGCTAATAAAGAAGAAAAAGAAGAAGAAGAGGAAGATGAAGGAGAAGAGGAGGAAGACGAAGAAAAAGAGGAAGAAGATGAGGAGGACGAAGGAAAAGAGGAAGAAGAGGAGGAGGAAGAAGATCTGTTTACAGGGCATTATGGGCTACCCTGAGGGCATGTGATCCTTCCTCTTTATCCTTTCTGCCATGTGGCAGATGCCATTTTAGTGGATTCGGCCGAGACGAAATGCCTGAGATTCGGGTATGTTACGAACTGAACTTTTAGCCGAGTTCGACCCAAAACAAGGTTCTAATATTTTGATTCGCTCAACACATTGACACAAAGATCCCAGGTGTTCATAAGCTAATATTCACACAGAACATAAGCGGTTATTGGTCAGCACGTAGACAGGCTAAAGTTTGTCAGTACGTCCATCTAATTTGTTGCAACCACAAAGCTTCCTGTCCATGAGGGCCTGTATTCTGCAGAATAATAGATTTGGTTTTATTGAACCTAATAGCTTTCTGCCTTGCAATGTTTATGCTGCGGTATTCTACCGTGGATTTCTGCAGCGTGAAAGAAATTGTGGCATGTTCTATTTGCTGTGGAAAAACGCGCGACCGGATGCCATTGTAGTCAATGGAAGCCATCGTCATGCAATACTTCTGCTGTGAGCACCGCCGGTGCGTCATGCGCTGCACTACGCATGCGCGCCGGCTCGCTGCAAGGTACTCTCGTGACAGATCCGGAGAGGTGAGTATGAGGTTTTTGTGGGCGCCGTGTCTGACTCCGCTGCAATATTCCGCTGGCGGAGTCCGACACGGCCGTGGGCAGGAGGCCTAACTGTTATGAGTGCAGAGTCTCTTTTTTTTATTTTTTGTCTATTTCTTCTAAAGTTCAGAAGTCGTCATCCAAGGTGATGGTATCTGTATTCTGGGATGAAGGTGGGATACTGCTTGTAGACATGGGCGTAACTATAGAGGGTGCAGGGGATGCGGTTGCACCCGGGCCAGGAGGCTTAGGGGGCCCATAAGGCCTCTCTTCTGTATATAGGGAGCCCAGTACTATGAATAAAGCATTATAGTTGGGGGCCCTGTTACAGGCTTTGCATCGGGGCCCAGGAACTTCAAGTTATGTCTCTGTGCAGCATGGTTTAGGTATGGGTACGGGTACAGATACAGATGGGGGGGGGCAGCTCACGTTTTGCATCAGGGCCCCTGAGCCTTTAGTTACGCCCCTGGGGGTCTACTGTTTAGGTTTTGTATTACACAATACTTGTACAAAATTGAAGTAGGAATTGAAGTCTAAAAGCTAGAAAAGTTGAACCAAGGTGTCATGTTCTTGCAAAACAATGCCTTGCCCCACACAGTGGCCATCACCTAGAGGAAATTGGATGACTTGAGACTCGAGGTGCTGGATCATCCTCCTTATTTGCCTGATCTGGCACCCTTGGACTATCATCTTTTTTTAATTTTGAAGAAACACTTCAAGGGAACCAAATTTTCCTCCATTTCTGACACATCAGGTGCCAGTAAGGAATCCCTGGATAGACCTTTTAATTATCAGGTGTGTATATACCGATTAACCATAGGTTCTCCCCATGTTCTTGCAAGACATCTTGCTTGATTTTAAAAAGAAGGAAACAATATACATGTTTTATTTTTGATGTCTTCCAATAGTCTGGAAAACGGTTCGGGATTCTACGGTAGATGCATAAGCAAGGTCAATGAGAATAATTGAAATTGTATGAATCTAATCTTGTGCGAGTCGACAACAATAATGAATGCCATAAATTCTAAAGTGAATACAGCAGATATATGAAACCCCTGATAACAATGATGTGCGGGTTATTAGAAGTGGCTGTAGCACTCCGTGTCTCTTCTTCAAAAGTCTGAAAATAGAAATACTTACCTTGAAAGCTCTATCCACGATGCACCAGGATATTAAGGCCAACCACTCTTTGTTGTGTCTCTCAACATACCTGTGTGTGTTGTGACTCTTAATTGTGATTCATTGTGGATTATTCACTGTGCATTAACAATGGCGCTATCTGTGACACAGTTATGGCAGCATTGAACATCACAATAAAAGTGGATGAGTCGCAAGATCGGTAGTCGATCAACGCATAGCTGAGAGTTATTGAATAAGAGCATACTATCTGAAGGAATGCTGCCATTCGATAGGTGGTGCTGTAGAGGTATTGTTCCATCTTCTTTATTAGCATAAATTACCCAGAGGAGCTTGCATGGCCTTATAAGTCTCATCACTCATCTTCTAGGTGTCCCCACAACCCTTTTGGGTGCTTTACTTGGGGAGAGACTAGGCCCCTCCCAACCATCTCACCTCCTAGGTGTCTCCACACATCTTCTGCGTGCTCTCCTTAAGGAGACACGACACCCCTCTTGACCATCTGGAGCTATAAATGTGACATTTTATACTATAGACAAGTAAAGGGACAGCTTTCTTGGGTGAGGAGGAAACTCGTGGACGCTGATCACTGGACAGGCAAGTCTTCTGTCCTTGGGAATGACAGAGTGAGCGGACTGGTGAGCCATTGATCAACTCCCCCTAAAACACTCCTCCTTTTCCTGTTTGTTGAGAATTAAGCGCTGTAGTAGGGTCATCATGAACCTGACCAGTGTCTTGCAAATTATTAGGATATTCATGATTTGTTGCAACTAAAGTGCATGTTTGTGCAGTCCTTACAGAGACAATACCTTTAATTATTTGGACTTGGATTGAAATTGGAATTTCTCCGCTGCACCTGGGACTATTTCCCCCCAACCCCAGCCTAAAGATCACGCAATGGACACTTTACATGTTTGTGTCCTTGGGACGTTAGGATCTGTAAAAGGTAGCCATGTAGTCACCAGGAAATCCCACTTAGGTATAGACTGGTTCTTTTCAAGGTGACTGGTGCGACCCCATGAGTAGCATATAGTTGGGGTAGGCTGTGGCAAAGGTAGCCCCTAAGAGAGCCACAGCAGCATCATAAAGCGGACTGCATAGCCTACAGTCCCCAACCCCAATCTGGTGGGAATGCCTGCATTGGTTGAGATCTCCAATTCTAGTTAAGGGTTGTGCTACATGTAATTATGAATCTATTGCAACATCTGTGTTTTATTTGGCAGCCCCTCTAAAAGACTGAGGAGAGAGGCAAGATAGAAAACAGGGATATCTGGCAATTTGAAAAGTTTTCTACTTGTAGGGGGGGGGGGCAAGATGAAGTGAGAATATGGGGGACCATATTGTGGAGTGGAACAAGGGGCATAATGTGAGGCTATCCTTTATAGGACAAGACAGAAGAGGGTCAATATGGGAACACTGAAAATTGGGGGTGAGGAGTTAAAGCGGCTCCTGAGTTTCTGGACATGAATCTGCACTGGATCCACCGGGGGAGGGGGCTATATTATTTGCAGTTCTTCTCTGTTGCCTCTCCAATTTGCCAGTTTCATGCCTTGTTTTTAGGCTTTCCAGTATGGCTACAGCAATTTTTTAACTATCTAATGCACACTGTGCACTGCTCTCTGATTGGCCAGTGCTGATCACATGACAGCTCTAGCTAATCAAAGATCAAGTATAGTGCATTTGTATTCTAACATTACCAATGCACTGTAATGATTAGGGAGTCTGAAGATTATGTCGACCATCTTGGACAGCTGAAAACAGAACCTGGATCAGAGAGATGGCAGAGAAGAACAATTGCAGGTAATATACCCCCTGACCCCTCTGGTTCTGTTCAAGGGCGTAACTATAGAAGGTGCAGGGGATGCGGTTGTACCCGGGCCCAGGAGCCTTGGGGGGCCCATAAGGCCTCTCTTCTCCATATAGGGAGCCCAGTACTATGAATAAAGCATTATAGTTGGGGGCCCTGTTACAGGTTTTGCATTGGGACCCAGAAGCTTCAAGTTATGTCTCTGTGCAGCATGGTTTAGGTATGGGTACGGGTACAGATACAGATAGAGGGGGGGCCCTAGCTCACGTTTTGCATCAGGGCCCCCTGAGTCTTTAGTTACTCCCCTGGTTCTGTTGCAGAATTTTGTCCTAAAACCCAAGCATTGCTTTAAAGAATCTTGAGCCAAAAGAAGGTAATGAGGAGGTACTCATGTAACTGTGACTTTTTTTAGTTGGTAACTGACCTCTGGACACGCTACAAAAGTTTTCATCCCCAAAGTCAGAGCCTTCCATTGTTATGAGTCAAACAGATCACTATTTGCATTTATTTCCCATTAACTCCCCAAATGTTGTGTTAAACAATCTCCACGATTGTTCCTTGACAAGTTATCCCGATTAGGATATGTTTTCTTATGTCAACCAAGATGAGAACAGTAAAGACTTCAGACTCCAATCACAAGCAGTTTGCTGAATAAATCTGTTTTCTTTTCTTCAAACTACTAATGCAAATCCAGATAAGATCGATTCAAAAGGTGAATACAGTTAAATGAATGATCCTGGTAGAGCGAGTCTGGAATGTTTGGCTCTAGAAACATACGATACTATCTTAATGTGTGACATACTGCAAAAGTTTATATTACATTCGGTTTAAAGGAGATCAGTCTTAAGTGTTTAAAATGCAAAATGTCAAATATATGTATCTCCTACATCTTCTAAGTTTCTCCAGTTCAAATACTTAGTAAAGCTAGCTGAACTAAGGGATAAACTACATTGCAAGGGGGTAACTTGGATCAACTTATGACCTGGCTTGATCCTATGATTTCAAAAATGTACTATAAGCCTAAATTGAAAAAGACTGGCCTATGTACATGGCATGACCGAGAAAATGCCACAAAATAAAGAGAAAATGCCCCAGTATGGATAAAAAAAGATTGGCTAAGGCTTGATTTTGGTCAAGTCAACTTTTACAAAGACTGCCATCACATTGCAACATCGTGAAATCTTGTAGTGTTGTCACTCCAGATCTACCTAGAGCGAGTCTGAAGTCTAGATGGCAATTGAGCTGATGTTTCTTCCATTTTGGAAAGCCAACATTTCATCAACATGGGTATAAGGTTTGGGGTGCCGTTGGCATAGACAGCCAATCACCTCTAGTACATATCACCAAGGGAGGGTCTGAAAGCAACGTGGCCATTGAGCTGATATTTCTGCCATTTTAGAGAGCCACACAGCTCACCAAAATAGGGTCAAGGTTTGGGATGCCATTACCATTAACAGACGATCCCCTCTACTACATATCAGGGTCACATTGATGATACGCAATTATGTTGATGAGGTGTTGCAGCCATCACACTACCATATCTGCAAGGCGTACCCAATATCGTTTTCCATCAGGATGACACATGGGCTCATACAGTGACCATCAGTAGGCAGGCTTTGTGTCCGGATGATTCCTTGACCAGCACGATCCCCAGATCTCTCTCCAATGGAGAATCTGTGGGACATGATTGGATGTGGAATGATCGCTCTCCTACAGCCTCGTAGTGAAGATGAACTGCGGGCTATGGCAATACCACGTGGTCAGCGCCACCCCAGGACAGGATTCCGGCATTCTCTGAATTGATGTTATGTCGAGTTAATGAGTGTATTACCCAACATGGTGGCCCCACTACTTATTGATCATGCAGTTCATTGGACCGCAGGATATATGTAATTGTTTGAAAATAAAATTTGATTGTTCAGAACTTAAAGCCTTGTTCAGATGAGCTTTTTTTTGCGCACAACTAGCCGTGCGAAAAAAACACGTCTATTAGAACCAATGGTTTCCTATTGAAGCATTCACATGAACGATTTTTAGATACGCAAAATTCTCGCAAAGGGTAGAACATGCATGGCTACAAAACACGCATCTAAGGTGCGTGCTGTGAGAAAAGATAGGACTTGACCTATCTTTGGTGTGTTTTGCGCAGGAGTTCCCATTGGCTCCTATGGAGCTGAATTAACACGCAGCACACACCATGGATCGTGTGAATGAGCAAATGATGCCGAATGTAGATTGCGCCTTTAGCTCTGTTCACGCGATTTTTCCACAGGCGAGCGGCAAACTTTTAGCACGGCTATTTGTGCGCAGAAAAACGCTCATCTGAACAAGGCTTTATGGTGCAACATTTTCTCTGTGAATCGGTGTATATCGTGGGCAAAAACATGTAATAAACTCTACGCATCTTCGACACGGAACCGCGTCAATTCCATGTTGATTCCCCATCACATCCTAGCAAAATTCACATCCTTAACTGCCTCATTGCCTCGAATAGGATTCTGCGTCAGGGACGTAACTAAAGAGGGTGCAGGGGATGCGGTTGCACCCGGTCCAGGAGCCTTAGGGGGCCCATAAGGCCTCTCTTCTCTATATAGGGAGCCCAGTACTATGAATAAAGCATTATAGTTGGGGGCCCTGTTACAGGTTTTGCATTGGAGCCCAGAAGCTTCAAGTTATGCCTCTATGCAGCATGGTTTAGGTATGGGTACGGGTACAGATATAGATAGAGGGGGGGCAGCTCACCTGTTCTGCTTCATTGTCTGAAATCAGCACATGGAAAAAAAAGGATTTACATGTCAGTCCTTAACTTATGTAGATCTGTAGCAGTGCAATTGCACAGTATAAACCAGCAGCACACCACGGATGTCTACCATTCTGCAAAATCCATGCTGAAAAATCCATTGCAGATTTCACCGTCTAAACATACCTTTATAATATGAACTCTGTATCAATGGCTACGTCACAGAAGGGGAAATATAAAAAATAAAAGCAATCACAGAGCATGGCCATATACTTAAAGGGGTTGTCCCGCGCCGAAACGGGTTTTTTTTTTTTTTCAACCCCCCCCCCCCCGTTCGGCGCGAGACAACCCCGATGCAGGGACCTAAAGAAAGCTTACCGGAGCGCTTACCTTAATCCCCGCGCTCCGGTGACTTCTATACTTACCGGTGAAGATGGCCGCCGGCATCCTCCTCCTCCGTGGACCGCAGCTCTTCTGTGCGGTCCATTGCCGATTCCAGCCTCCTGATTGGCTGGAATCGGCACGTGACGGGGCGGAGCTACACGGAGCTACACGGAGCCCCATAGAGAACAGGAGAAGACCCGGACTGCGCAAGCGCGGCTAATTTGGCCATCGGAGGGCGAAAATTAGTCGGCACCATGGAGACGAGGACGCCAGCAACGGAGCAGGTAAGTATAAAACTTTTTATAACTTCTGTATGGCTCATAATTAATGCACAATGTATATTACAAAGTGCATTATTATGGCCATACAGAAGTGTATAGACCCACTTGCTGCCGCGGGACAACCCCTTTAAGGGCAGAACGCTGCATACTCTCACCATGCAGGCAGCAGACTACCAAATGAGGGAGCTAATTACACCTGTGAGGGACACCGATGCGACAGCCACTCACACTGCCTCTTAATATAGAGTAAAAGAAATGAAAAAGGAGGGTGGAGCAAGACCCAGTGAGGGTGGTGGAATATTTATGGAGTACAAAGAGTTTTCAATGATTGAGTATTTTGAATGGTGGAGGTGCTGCCAACCAGATGACGCTCCACCAGTGTGGGCGTAAGTGTAGCGAAAAGGATGTGAAAAGAACTGGTATGGAGGCGCAACACTCTAAGCTACTAGAAGATGTAGATCAAAGTCCAATGTGTGATGGTGAAAGCACTTCTTTTTTATTATTTTTTCAGAAATTAAAAACCAGCAATGGAATACGCGTTTCGGGGAAGAACCCCTTCGTCAGTTCGGCTGGATAGGACTGTGTGATAAGTACAAATAGATAATGGAGGAGTGATTAACAAAGAAAGGGGAGGAGAGGGGGAAAAAAAAGAACAAAATTCATATACATAATGAAGTCTCACAAATGTGTCAATAAGAACAATAAATATATGATGAAAGCATCGATCTGAACAGTGATAAAATATATATGAGACAAAAAACATAAAAAAGAATATGAGCATCCGTACATGTAAATTAACATGAGATTTATACAAAACAAATATCTGTTAAAATAGGATGAAGACAATCCTGAGTAAAATACCAATCTTAAAAGTACCAATATGAGAGCGGATGGACTCAAAGTCGTGTGGTTGCTTTCAGCTGAATGGAATGACTACAGAATTAAAATGCATGTACAGCCTATTGGGAAACATGATATGATTGCTACACCCAAGGGGGTGCATAAATAAATGTGTATATGTATGTAAAAATGAGAAGAAAAAAAAAAATATATATATATGTTTTTTGTCTCATATATATTTTATCACTATTCAGATCGATGTTTTCATCATATATTTATTGTTCTTATTGACACATTTGTGAGACTTCATTATGTATATGAATTTAGTTTTTTTTTCCCCTCTCCCCTCTCCTCCCCTTTCTTTGTTAATCACTCCTCCATTATCTATTTGTACTTATCACACAGTCCTATCCAGCCGAACTGACGAAGGGGTTCTTCCCCGAAACGCGTATTCCATTGCTGGTTTTTAATTTCTGAAAAAATAATAAAAAAGAAGTGCTTTCACCATCACACATTGGACTTTGATCTACATCTTCTAGTAGCTTAGAGTGTTGCGCCTCCATACCAGTTCTTAATATAGAGGGGGGTCAACGTATGGTGGTGTGTTCTCCCACACAGAGTGGATACAAATTGCCGACTTATAAAAGGATCTGTCACTCCTGATAAGTCTTTATTACCAAATTATTAGTATATTCCCCATGAAATAAGAATTCCGAAATATTTTTTATTAGCGCTCTGCGCTTGTGCTGTTCCTCTGATATTACTTGTGTGAGTAATGTGAATAAATTGACAACTGGGCGTTACCCTTTCTCAAGTATGTAATACTGGGGGCACTGACTGGATGGTGTCAGACTTAGTAAGGACCCACCTTCAAGTCGCCGGTTTTACTCACATTTCCAGAAGGAATAATAGAGGATGGCACAGCCCACTTATACCAAACAGATGCTCCATAATTCTCATTTGATGGGAATGCAATATACTGAAATAGACACACCAGGAAAGCCTACAGGTCCTCTTTAAATTTAAAGGGGCTTTCCCAATAGCCCCCATACAGTTTACAAGGAGGTCTGTTTGTTCTGCAGAAAAAGGACACTACAGTTTTGCTCGAATACAAAAGGAGAAACAATTTATTAGCTCTTAAGTCTAAAATTAGTTATGTCACTGAGGAGTTAAAAAGGCACTTAGGATGACTACGTTCTGTGCCATGTATATTTACATGAGACATAAATTCCAAATTCATTATAAAAGTAAGGGCTCAGGCTTTTTTTACATGCGTTTTTTCACACATTCAGAAATTTGCACTAGATAGAACCAATGCTTTTCAATGGCAGCGGTCACATGTGCGAAGCTGACACGCTGAACAACGGCTGTGGCGGAAATTATAGGACACCGGTTCGCAGAACGCATGTAATTTAGCATTAGCATCCAGGGGTTTCACCTTGCACTCAATGGGGTCGGCGGCAGCAGCGCCGACCCCATTGAGAACATATACTAAAGATCATGATCCTCTGCCACAGCTGTAGCAGAGGAGCGCGATGTTCTCACATTGAATTCAATGGAGCTGGCAATAAAGCCAGCTCCATTGAAAGCAATGGGCTGCCAGCAAGTGCTGCATTTATTTTCGGGGAAGGGCTTCAAATATAAGCCCTTCCCTAAAAAACAACCTAAAAATGTGTTAAAAAAAAGCTGAGCGCAGCGACCAATCAGAGGCAGCGCTCAGCTGTTATTCAATAGTTGAGAGCTGCCTCCAATTGGTCACAGTGCTCAGCCAATCAGAGGCAGCCCATTCAGAAGGCGAGGATTTTAAATCCCCGCCTGCTGAATACTACTCAGAGCAATGCAGGAGAAGAGCTGGCTGGACGAAGCTGAGCCCCGGCAGCTGCAGGAAGGTGAGTATAGATTTTTTTAAACAAATCTTTGGGTTGTTTTTTAGGGAAGGGCTTATATTTGAAGCCCTTCTCCGAATATCACTGGAGCGCTTGTCCATTACTTTCAATGGAGTAATTGTGTTGCCGGCTCCATTGAATTCAATGGGAGAACATTGCGCTCGTCTGCCACAGCTGTTACAGTCGCAGCAGGGCATAGCAGGCAGCATTCTTTTGGAGCGTCAAAACGTCCATGCGACCGAGCCCTTTTGAGCGGATAAACAATGCTAGCAGCATTTTTTCCGCCGTCACGTCCGCTTAGGTCACACAAATTTTTGAAAGCATCAGTTATGCGTTCAAAAATTTGTTCATTAAAACGCCCGTCTGACTGAGCCCTAAGGCTGCCTGTCCACGGGCGTTGTGGTATCCCGCAGCGGATCTCTGCTGTGGGAGCTGCCGTCTGGGAGCAGGAGCCGTCAGATGGATAGGCTGACCACGGAGAATCGCGGCAATTCACAGCTTTTTTGCGAATTTCCGGCTGTGAGTGGAGAATCGCAATGATTCTCTGCTCATGGACAGGGGACCGGCACTTTCCATAGCAATGCTATGGAAAGCTTCAGACCGCGTGATTCGCCATCGATTTACTGCCGGTGGAATCACGTCCGTGGACAGGGGGCCTTAGTGATATTTTTGTATGGGTTTTTTCAAATTCAATGTGACTGTTGGGGGTACCAAAAACATTTATCCCTTATGTACAGCATACACAGGATAGAAAATAAATGTCTGATTGTCGGGAGTCACCCCTGAGACTGGTGCATCTGATGTCCCATGTGCATATATGTGACCGTCACCCCATTCCCTCTATGGGACAGGCAACCGTTAATGCTCTCAGGAATTTCCCTCCATCTCATAGGAGTGAATGGAATGGTGGTCACTAGAGATAAGCGAGCGTACTCGCTAAGGCAAACTACTCGAGCGAGTAGTGCCTTATGCGAGTACCTGCCTGCTCATCTAAAAAGATTCGGGTGTCGTCGGGGGGCGGGGAGTGGCGGGGGGAGATCTCTCACTCTCTCCTCCCTGCTCCCACCTGCTCACTCCCTCAACTCACCGCTCTCCCCTGCCGACACCCGAATCTTTTGAGACAAGCAGGCAGGTACTCGCATAAGGCATTACTCGCTCGAGTTGTTTGCCTTAGCGAGTACGCTCTATCATCTCTAGTGGTCACACATCTGTACATGGGGTATTCGAGTGCAGCAGTGTGGCAACACCATAACTCCCAGCACGCCCGCTGCCTTGGGGTATATTTGACTATGATCTCTTCTTTACTCCCTGCATCCAATCTTTGACCCGGACATGCCACCTACATCACAAGAATCCAGCCCTTTCTCACCATGGACACACTAAGAATGCTTACTGTTGCCCTCATCCACTCTCAGCTCGATTATTGCAGCTCGTTCTGTACTAGAGGCTCCCAGCATGTGCATCTCCTTTACAGTACTGCTGTGTGCTTGTATGACAAAAGGGTTTCCTGGCTCTCTCAGGAACTTGGGCCCGGGGTGGAACTGCAAACTCATTACCGCCTACCTGGGGCAAAGGTTATGTGTGCTGCCCTAGTTCTGCATTTAAATACCCTGGCCAAGGTAAAGGGGCTTGTTGCGACTCACTGGCACTCAGCGCCCAGTAGCCCCCATCTAGTAATGCTCCTGTGTTATTTATACCCCTAATTGTAGGACATCTGCTCTGGTAAGGACGGATACCTAGCAGGAAATTATTCCCACTGTTGTTAATATTTTTTGATATTTCTGTTTATAGTTAGAGTGGGAAGCTGGTAAAAAGGCTTTCATGTATTACATGGTCACTTAGCTTCCTGCACTGTATATACCTGATCCAACATTTGGGCTTTCAGCCAGTAATCACTGAATAGCTGGGATGGCATCAATTTAAGGAGTGGTTGTCCGAATGGACACCCCCTTTAAATGTCCAATTCTGTTATTGGTGCTCTTGACATATTCAAAAACTTTCCAGAAAAGTTTTATTCTTTACTGCCTCAGTGAGCAATAGTCAAGCTAAGTAGTTAGCAAATTAAAAATATACCTTTAAATCTGAGATCTCACCTCACTTCAGTGCCGCTACACTCCACATCAGTCTCATCATTAATTCAATGATCAACTTGTTAAGGAGGACCTGCCATGTTCTGATGTCCATGATGCCGCTAAAGATGTCTTCCTTTTCGTTTATACTCACCGCCGATCACCGGCATAGCTGTGAATGTGTCAAGTGGGTGGTCTCTACTGCTCATTGTCAATCAAGTCTGACGTCACCGAATGACAGCGAGTGGTGGGGTTCACCTACATCATATATCCCAGTGCCGGTAGCTGAATCTAACAAGAGCCTGTACTAGGGAATGGGGGTCAGTATAAAAAAAGACATCTTTGGAATTAGTGGGGCTGCAAAGTTATGCAGCCGACCTCGCTGACATAAGGACATGACAGGTTCTCTTTAACTGTGCTTACATTTTTCATCAAAGGCAAATGTGGAAACCAGACGTACTTCTTCCCGTAGGAAATGATACCACATGGACGTTTTCTGCTGGTGTGAAGAAAATAACCAGTTCTAATCCCGGTGCAAATCGCTCTGACTTATGTCTCGGCGCTGGCTTGTACAAAAGTGACAGTTTCTCCCATTTTGCAGTAAATGGCTTACACTGGAAAATGTTTTTCTTCCCACCCTGCAGAAACAAGCAGATAGGGAGGACAGACATTATTTTTATACTTGATTTGTTAATGGTGCCCTGGCTGACACATGGTAACGGAAAGAACATTAAAACACGTAGCCACGGGCAGCTACAGAGAGAGAGGAAATGTTCTCTCTGCAGAAAGTTTCTTTCATTTATATTACACCAGCGGAAAGAAAAATAACCGCACTGTAAACATTTAGAGAACAGTAAAAGTCAGTGGATTCTTCTCCGGAGGAGCTGTTACTGTTCATCTGTCGACTTATTCTTCGTTGTGGCATTTCCTATAAAGTAACAGTTCTGGAATATATTTTGTTACAACTTTCTGTTGCTCTATTGTTACTCCTGAAAACTATAGTGATAATTGGGTGTTGCCATTCCATCTGTCAATGGGGTGTGTCCTTAAGGAGACAGGACATCCCTCCTGACCCATGTCAAAGGACTCTCACAGACTAAGCCAGAAGCCTGCTGCACATTGATGAAGGGCAATCACCCCAAAACAGCTGTCTGTACATGGTTTTCTGGCTTGGTTTCCTATTCCCAATGATTGTTAAGTCTTGTTAATAAGTCACTTTGATTTGAAGGAATGCTGCCATCCAATAGATGGCGCTGCAGAGGTATTTTTTAAACTTCCTTATTTGCATACATTTCCCAGAGGAGCTAGCATAGTCTTATAAGTCTCCTTACTCACCTTTTAGGTGTCCCCACACCCCTTTGGGTGCACTTCTTGGGGACAAACTATACCATCCCCCGACCCACTCACCCTTTAGGTATCTCCATACACTTTTTGGGTGCTCTCCTCAAGGAGACACGACACCGCTCCTGGTTCACAGTGTGGCACTGTCCAATCAGTGATAGCAATGTCAGACAGTGCAGGGACACACCCAGAGGCGTAACTTGAAGCTCCTGGGCCCCAATGCAAAACCTGGAACGGGGCCCCCAACTATAATGCTTTATTTATAGTACTGGGCTCCCTATATGGAGAAGAGAGGCCTTATGGGCCCCCCAATGCTCCTGGGCCTGGGTGCAACCACATCCCCTGCATCCTCTATAGTTACGCCCCTGGACACACCCCTAACTGGTAACACCCAGTTGACAATTTTTTTTCATAAATTGCTAGGAAGAGGAACAGAACAACACAGATGTCTAACAGAATTGTTATTTTATGGAGATAATCTAATGTGGATTGGAAGTTTGCAGCGTGACGAATTTTTGCGAGGATTAGCCCCAATGTCATTCTATGGAGCTAATTCTTCGCTTTTTCGTGTGCTGACATGCCACTATTGTTAAGATGGACTGTTTTTTTCTGTCAGTGCCAAAAATGGCAGGGAAATTTTCCATTGCATGTTAATGGGTTGCAGAAACCCCATTCATATACTTAGGACGTGGATTATGATTGGATCTGATGTGGATTTTGGCATGGAATCTACACATAAATCTAAGTCAAATCTGACACCTAGACGTTAAGGCCGCCTTTACAGGAGCATATGCCCATTTTTGCACCTCAATGCAACTTTTTTGCGCACTGAACAAGTCTTGTTTGCACATGTATCAGTGTATTTACTGTGTGTACTTTTTTCACCTGCAAGACATGTTCATTTGCATGCAGAAAACAAAGATGGGTCCATTAAAGTGACTAATTAGTCTAATTAATCTAGACTTGGGTATACTAATAGATTGAACATGAGTCAACAATGTGATGCAGCAGCACAAAAGGCAAACACAATTCTGGGATGTATAAAAAGAAGCATAGAGTCTAGATCATGTGAGGCAATTACCCCACTCTACTCTTCCTTTAGGGCCATTTACACCAGCAGATGATCGCACAAAGGACAGTTTGCGTAACAGCTTTGAGCGATCATTTTGTATAAAGTATTAAGTAGCTACTCAGCTACTTAAGTACTAATTAGGTGTGTAAATGAAGCTTTCACTGAAGGCAGTTAATAGCCCGAGGGCTATTAGCTGCGCTCAGATACTTTGTTCTCCACTGGGAAACAATGCTACCAGCACTGCCCGTGGAGAACTTCTGATAAAAGTGAATGACGATTTTTAGGTTAGCTTGAATTTAACGATCAGCTAACAGTGCCAGAAATGCGGATGATGGGCGCACATTTACATGCACCGATTATTGCTAAAGCGATCGCCGATTGGCGATTTTTTAGCGATCCTCGGCTGGTGTTAATGGGCCTTTAGTCAGACTTTATCTGGAATACTGTGTCCAGTTCTGGGCACCCCACTTTAAAAAAGACATCGACAAAGTGGAGCAAGTTCAGAGAAGAGTTACTAAGATGGTGAGCGGTCTGCAAATCATGGCCTATGAGGAACGGTTAAAGGATCTGGGAATGTTTAGCTTGCAAAAAAGAAGGCTGAGAGGAGACTTAATAGCTGTCTACAAATATCTGAAGGGCTGTCACAGTGCAGAGGGATCAGCCCTATTCTCATCTGTACAAGGAAAGACTAGAAGCAATGGGATGAAACTGAAAGGGAGGAGACACAGATTAGATATTAGAAAAAACTTTCTGAAAGTGAGGATGATCAGTGAGTGGAACAGGTTACCATGGGAGGTGGTGAGTTCTCCTTCAAACAGCTTCTCCCAGCAGTAAGCTGATTTTTGCTCTAGTAAACAGCTTCTCCCTCCAGTAAACAGCTTCTCTCTCCATTAAACCAGCTTCTCCCTCTGGTAAACAGCTTCCCTCTACAGTAAACAAGCTTCTCCCTCCAGTAAACAGCTTCTCCTTCCAGTAAACCACCTTCTCTCTCCAGTAAACCAGCTTCTCCCTCCAGTAAACAGCTTCTCCCTCCAGTAAACCAGCTTCTCCCTCTAGTAAACAGCTTCTCCTTCCAGTAAACAGCTTCTCTCTCCAGTAAACCAGCTTCTCCCTCCAGTAAACCAGCTTCTCCCTCTAGTAAATCAGCCTCTCTCTCAGAAGACTTTCATGTCACTCAGTAACATGACCAAGGCGGACAGAATGGTGCTACTTATGTACAGCACAAGGATTTGTGGCCCGTATTTTCGCTCATACCAGCCCAGCTGAAAGGTGTCTGTGTGCAGCAGCAGACTGTGTCACAACCAGCAAGCACTCTATAACAGAGTACCGTCTAAAGGAGCTATATTAGATGAAATGATTATCGTTCAAAAAATCGTTCAAACAATCAAAAGTGAATGATAATCGTTCGGCCTAAATGTGAGCCAACAACCGAACAATGAACGATAATCGTCCGCTTTCCTATCATCATTGGCTCTTCAGCTTATTGTTTGGTTTAATCAGCGCTTATACAGTCGCTCTCATCCGCTTAGACATGGACTGAACAATTCTCGTTTGAACGAGCCAAAGATGTATCTGCCGATCTAGACAGGCTGCCAAAGAGCGAACGAGCTAGCAGTGCTCAAGGGTTCTATTCTCCGCTGCATTTGGAAAGCAGAAAAGGGGATCCTCTGGCTGAATGGATCCGTCTCATGGCGTAACCGAACAGCGCCGAACAGACCCCATAGACTATAATGGGGTCAGTTCTGTTTCGCTCAGCTGCCTGGCATTGTATCGGAAGAAAAAGTCCCGCATGCAGCGTTATTTCTTCCGATATTTAATGCTGGATTTGCGACGGAACCTCCGAACAGAGAATCCAGCAGAGATGTGAACCCGGCCTTAGTGCATTATCATGGACTTAACTCTCGCATTGTTTATTTTTATGGTGCGATGAGGCTCGGATGTAGGTTCTCCACCAAGGAAAACATTTACCCAACATAAAGTGTCATCCATCTTCGCATGAAGTTTTGCAACCGCAGGAATGATAAGAAAGTCAGCACTTGCTTAGCACACAGGATCTGCGGCACTTAATCTCTGTTTAATAGCTGGAGCTCCAACAAGTGGACTGAGGACCCTCTGCCAAGCTTCATGTTTCCCCGGACCACCCCTATCAGATAGAGATGACAACTGTTTACATTTCTTGGCTGGAGAACAAGATAGTCAGGCTAATAATTACTATGGTAGGTCAGTCATTCAGTGTGATCTTAATGCTCAATTAGTGTCCTTTATCATAGGCATCCAAACAGCTGTCACTTAATGCATCACAAGGCGAGGCGCTGCCAGCTGGAATAGTCTGCAGCATTATTCCCCAGCCACAGGCTGCAGGAGACAAATGACCAATTATATTAACACATGGATGGAATGAAGGGGAATGGTTGGTTAAAGATAGATATGAGATAGAGAGATAGATAGATAGATAGATAGATAGATAGATAGATAGATAGATAGATATGAGATAGATAGATAGATAGATAGATAGATAGATAGATAGATAGATAGATAGATAGATAGATATGAGATAGATATGAGATAGATATGAGATAGATAGATAGATAGATATGAGATAGATATGAGATAGATAGATAAATAGGATATAGATAGATATAGATAGATAGATAGATAGATAGATAGATAGATATTAGATAGATATGAAATAGATAGATAGATAAATATTAGATAGATACGAGAGAGATAGATAGATAGATAGATAGACAGATATGAGATAGATAGATACCCTGTTTCAGAGGCGTAACTTGTAACAGGGCCCCCAACTATAATGCTTAACTAATAGTACTGGGTTCCCTATATGGAGAAGAAGGGCCTTATAGGCCCCTCAAGGCTCCTGGGCCCGGGTGCAACCGCATCCCCTGCATCCTCTATAGTTACGCCCCTGTCCTGTTTCCCTGAAAATAAGACGTAGTATGATTTTCCAGAATTTTTGAGGATGCAAAATGATTTTTCAGGCTTTTTGAGAATACTTGAAATATAAGCCCTACTCCAAAATTAAGCCCTGCTAACAGTTAATTTAAAAAGTCAATTTAAATAGTGTCCAGGCAGCTATACATGTAAAAAAGTTAAACCTTTTTGAACAAAAATTAATATAAGACACTGTCTTATTTTCGGGGGAAACACGATAGATAGATAGATAGATAGATAGATAGATAGATAGATAGATAGATAGATAGATATGAGATAGATAGATAGATAGATAGATATGAGATAGATAGATATGACATAGATAGATAGATAGATAGATAGATAGATAGATAGATAGATAGATAGATAGATAGATATGAGATAGATAGATAGATAGATAGATAGATATGAGATAGATAGATAGATAGATATGAGATAGATAGATAGATAGATAGATAGATAGATAGAATAGATAGATACTATTATAATAGCTATAGAGGGTGCAATCACACCTGGGCCCTGGAGCTTTAGGGGGCCCAGAGGGTCTATCAGCTCCATAGTCGGAGACTAGTATTATAAAAGAAGTATTATAGTTGGGGGTCCCTGTTATACATTTTACATTACATAGTATGTTAGGCTGAAAGAAGGCAATGTGCATCTAGTTCAGCCTGTTTCAACCCCGTCCTTCTTGATCCAGAGTAAGGCAAAAAAACAATGAGGCAGAAGACAATTTAGCCCATTTGGGGGGAAAATTTCCTTCCTGACTCCATTATGGCATTCAGAATAATCCCTGGATCAGCGTTTGATAGTTTCTACCTGACTGTAAGACCCGGATCAACAACCCGCTGGTCACCTAATGTCTATATCCTGTAATATCATAGCGCTCTAGAAAGGTATCCTGTCCCCTCTTAAACTCCTTTATGGATTTTGCCATCACCACGTCCTCAGGCAGAGAGTTCCACAGTCTCACTGCTCTTACAGCAAAGAACCCCCTACTATGTTGGTGATGAAACCTGCCTTCTTCAACACGTAGAGGATGCCCAGTAGCTGCAAGTTATACCTCTAGATTAATGTTGAGCTAACAAGAAGAAAAAGGAAAAGCAGGAAGAATAAAAAAAAGAAGGAAAAAGAAAAAGGATCAATGTGTTGTCATGGCAACCAGATGCCATTCAATGACCCCCCCATGTCTGCCATGGCTTTCAGTGTAAATGAATAGAGGTAATACACTGCAGTGTATTATTTGAGTGATCATAAGACCGCAGGTTCAAGTCCCTCAACAGTGACTTTAAAATAAGCATGAACAAAAATTAAAATAGTAAAAAAAAATCCAAGTCAAAAAGGTAACTAAAATAATTTTAAAAAAAACTTTTTTACACATTTTCCCCTTTTTTGTTTAAAAAATCGCCGCATCTGTAACGACCCGCACAATAAAATGAACAAACTTTTTATCCCACAAGGCAAACACTATAAAAATAGAGCCCAGAAAACTGAGCCAAAATGCTTTTATGTTCATTTTGCCCCTGAAAAATTGTAATAAAAGCGATTGAAAAAGTCATATGTACCCCAAAATAGTGCAAATAAAAACTATAGCTGTTTACTCAAAAAAAAAGCTACCTTGGTCCATGAAATTTTTTTTTTAAGTTATTGCTATGCAGCATTGCAAAAAAAAAAAAAGTAATAATAATGACCTGCAGAAAAAAGTTATTGCGCCATTTATACCACATAGTGAACACCATAAAAAAGGCAGACAATGCTTCCCCACCCTCCCCCCAAAATAATAAAAATTATACATTATATGTACCCCAAAATAGTACCGATTAAAACTCCAGCTACCCATGCAACGAACAAAAAGTTATGATTTTTGAAAAGTGGGGATGAAAATCCAAAATCAATTCTGACAGCGGCATTTAAAACTCCTGACCGATGTTCGGAGTTCTCGTAGGGCCCCCCATGATGAGATCGCAGGGAGCCTTGTGGGTGTCATGGCAGTCGGGGGCCTTCTGAAAGACCTCAGGGCTGTCATGGCAGAATGCCTATCAAGCCATGCCCCTTGACGTGGCTTGATAGACTACCTGTCAGATCGCAGTAGGATGTAATGCATTACATCATACTGAAGGAGCGATCAAAGCATCGCAAGGTGTGGTGCCTTAGGGAGACTAAAAAAAAAAATAAAATAAAATCAATAAAGTTTTACTAATTATTATTAAAAAAGTAATACAAGTTTAAAAAATTACTTTTTCCATATTTATAATAAAATTATCTAAATAATAAAACAAAAATACATATTTGGTATCGCTGCGTCCGTAAAAGTCCGATCTATCAAAGTAATGCCTCATTTACCCTGCGCCATGAACATCGTCCAAAAAAATATATAAAGAACGCCAGAAATGCACTTTTTTGGTCACCCTGTTTCTAAAACAGAATGCAATAAAAAGCAATCAAAAAGTTGTATGTATTCCAAAATAGACCAATGCAAACTACAGGACGTCCCGCCAAAAAAATGAGCCCTCGCACAACTATGTCGACGGAAAAGTAAAAAACTTATTGGCGGCAGAAAATAATTGAAAAAAATTGAATATCTTTGAAAAAAAATACAAGTAGTATAGCAAAAAACTATATAGCTTTTGTAGTCATCGTACTGACCCAAAGAATAATGTTTGTTGCAGTTTCTGTGCCGTAGAAACAAGATGCACCAAAAGATGGCGGAATTTCATTTTTTTTTTCCATTTTTTGCCACTTAGAATTTTTTTTACGTTTTTTTAGTACATTATATGGTACATCAAGTAGTACCATTGAAAATTACAACTCGTCCCGCAAAAAACAAGCTATGTCGATGGATAAATAAAGGAGTTACGATTTTTTAAAAGGGGGGGGAGGAAAAAATGAAAATGGGGAAAAAACCAAAAAAGTTTGGTTGCTAAGGGGTTAACTCATCTAAAAATAATAATAATCTATAAGCATTCAGTCACTTAAATGCAAGACTAAAAGAAGCCGCTCTAATATTCTGCTTCACTTGTTTTCTTTTCGCAGCTAGTAAAGCATTTGAACATGGCCGCTTTAGAATTGGTTTTGTTTGCCTGGATGCCAGACTAAAGCCTTTTGGTTGGCAAATATCAGCCAGTTTATAACACAAAACAAAAGCTAATTAAAGCAATCCGCTCATGGAAGCCAGGTCCCAGCCACCGGCCGTCCTTGACCTGGATCTCGGAGCACGTTGCACATCCTGGCACACTCCGTCTGATGCACAGGGGGAATAGAAGAACCGGCAAGGAAGAAAGAAAAACATTTAGCTTGGGTTTTCAGTTTTAATTAAACGAGGAGACAAATGTTTCAAGATGTGATCGTCTGTCCTCTACAAGGAGACAACAAATAAAACAGTAGGAAACTCTCCTTGCTTCCGTGGAGAATCGTTAAGTATCGTTAGATGTTAGTGCCAAATTTTTAAAAAAATCACATTTGAATTTTTTGAAAAACACCTGGATGTACAAACGTATGAGAGCTACTGGCCATTCAAGCAGTCTAATTACCAATGCATGGTGTGGATTAGATAGTCTGAAGATTGTGTCATCATCGATAGCTGAAAATGGGACCTAAAGCCAGAAGATCAGAGGGGCATCAGCACAGAAGACCAACAGCCTGTAATATTACTGCCTCTCCAGTCCCAGGACAACATTTTATCCCAAAACTGGAGAATTGCTTTAAAGCAAAATTGGATAGAAGTCCTTACATTGACTTGAAAAAAGCTAGTGGCAAATCTTATTTCCTCAGTTGCAGCTGCAGCTTTCTTATGCAGCAACCTCAGAATAGGAATGTATTACAGAATAACTAGTGTAAGTACGATGGGGTCCCTGAAGAGAGAAGGCCCAAGTCCCACCCCTCTACTATTAGGTGTTGTGTACTTGGGCAACATTCCCCTCTCAGAGAAACAAAAAAGGGGCCCAAGTATCATGGAAATGGCATAGAGCATATTTGCCGATACACCTGAAATGTTCAGGAAGCTCCTGAAAAAATGGGAGACCTCTGGGACTCTTGGAAGAGTTGGCAAGTCTCCCAGGCGTCCCTGAAGCCCAATCAAGGTTTCCTGTACATGGTTGCTGGACACTGCCTCATTGGACTCAGTCCAGGTGTCCAAATGCTCATTCATAAAGGGCATGCCTATAGTAAGGGGAAACGGCGTGCAGAAAGTAAGGTTTGCATATGCAGTAAAAAGCGGCGGCGTGTTTAGCACACTGGACTTTGTTGTCTCCCTGAAGAGAGTTTCCAAAAGTTGGCAAATATGACTTAGAGGAGTGAAAAAATACTAGGCTCCCTGGTTGCAAAACTCAACTCCATACTCCATTTTGAACTTTACTATGGAGTCCCCAACCTTTTTCCGCCCACCACTGATAACTAGACAGTTTTACAAAATCTAGGAAAGGAAATCATCCTCTGTAAGGCTGCCATATTGGAAGCCACCCAGCCTTTCCCAAAAAGTTTTCTATCATGGGGATTCCTTTTCTGTCTTGAGAAGATGTTCCTTAACCCCATGTACCTCCAGCTACCAGCGGGCCGTGTGAGGGAGGCCGAATGACCTGAAACAAATGTCTCTGTATCTGTGAAAAATAGTTTTCCTTGAGAAATCTTTTTATGTGTGGGATACCCAGCTGTGGGGCAGAGCACATGTTTCAGGAAGCAGAAATGCAAAGAATTTAGGAAGAGGACTAAATGACTGAGGAGGAATGGAGAGAGACCGCGATGAAATATTGGAGCCCTATGGAGCCTGTGTGCATTTTATGCCTTGTGCAATGTTGCGGGGCAGTCTGAGACAGTGTGGCCGGCCGTATATAAACACATCATATGTTTTGACAGAGAGCTAGGGTGAAGCAGGGTGTCAGGGTAAAGCAGAGGGTAATAAAATCACTTTAGATTTATTTCTTTAAATTGGAAACTTCATGCTTACACCTGACTAAATCATCAAGCTGAAATCCAAGCCGGACTCCCACAGAAAATGCATGTAACCCTATCCCATCTTTGTTTAACATGGACCAATCAAACCAGCCTAATGAATTCTGCAGATGTTCTCCGTACTCCTCATTTGGCTACAGCAATTCTGTAGGGCTTAAGCTGACTGTCTTCTATGCACCCATCTCACTCAATCGGAAGTTGTCCAGGCCTGAAACGAGGATTCCTTTGGTCGATGTCTCCATAAAACAGCCACTGTTAATAAGACGTTGGAAAAATGTCAACTACCCTTAAAGGAAGGCTGACATTGCAATCTTCTATAGTGTATCTGAGGGAGTGATGCTTTCATTGGAAGCGTAGTTCCATATTGATTAGGGAATTATGGAAGGGAGTGTGTCCACAGAGCACGTTCTGAGGTTTATTATTAATAGGTTGCACTTGTCCTTTTAACTGTCGTTTGACTCTTTACAAAAAAATCCTCAAAGGGGTCGCATGAGAGAGCAAGCGGAGGAGGAAGTAAGGGCAAAAGTGGAGAGATCGAGCAGAAAAGGGAGAAGTGCTATGGAGCAGATGAAGGGAGTGCAGATTCTACTTTAAGAGGAAAAGGGGTCCAACTGTGAAGGATCCTAAAAGATGTGATAGTGAATTGCATTGGCAGTGTTGTTAGGTAAAGGTAAAGTCCCATGGTGCAAGCACCGAGTCATGACTGATTACTAGCGTGACGTCACATTGTATTGTCCCGTTGGGGACGCCAAAAGTCCTTGTAATGCCCTGTAAGAGGCACCAAGGATTGTAATAGGCCCTTGTGGGAATTACTGCAGGGGCATGGCTCTCTACCCATGCATCCGGCTGGAGTTGGGGAGGTTGTAGTGGGTGGACCTGTCACGATGGCACTTACCAACTCCTGGTCCCGGAAGGAGTTACCGCAGCAGAAGATAGGGCCAGTAGTCCTGAGGATGACGGGGGTAGTAGTTGTCAGTTCATGAAGCCACCGTTCCATACACCGGCATTCATACACGGCGGATTAATACCACTGGACAAGTGTATCGTACCTCGGGTCCTCCGGGACGGTTGATGCCCGGTAAAACTTTAGTTAGTTTAACTTTGCAAACAGGTAGTTACAGATACATTCACGGCAGCAGTTACAGGCAGAAGCTCAGAGGTTGGAACCAGAGGCGTAACTTGAAGCTTCTGGGCCCCAATGCAAAACCTGTAACAGGGCACCCAACTATAATGCTTTATTCATAGTGCTGGGCTCCCTATGTCGAGAAGAGAGGCCTTATGGGCCCCCTAAGGCTCCTGGGCCCGGGTGCAACCGCATCCCCTGCATCCCCTATAGTTACGCCCCTGGTTGGAACTATAGGAACAATACAGACCTATAGTCCACGTATCTATATGTCACCGGTCCTGGACATGAAATATACTCCAGAGGAGAAAAAAGACAAGATCCCCTCCACATACTCTCTGGCAAGATGAAATTACTTAGAAGAAGGATTAGCCTAGATGCACCCCGCATATTCTCCGCGTGGATGTCAAAATCACCTACCTCTGTGTGGTGATCCTATTGGCGGACAGCCACACAGGAAAAAAATAACGCCTGTAGTGTAAACGGGTACCTGGATTGTATGAAGCAGGACTCCGTTTACATCCACTCTACATACGCTACAGGTAGTCATTCCTCTTCTTTCATCTTCGCCAACATGGAAGCTGATGGTGCTCCCATGCGGCTCTGTGTTAGCTCCGAGCAGCAGGTAAGATGGAACCCTGCTCCAACACAGAAAGAAGGCCGAACTCCTTCCCGCTCTCAGACACTCACTTTTATAACCTCACTTGTACCACATGACACAGTAAGAATAGATACATTCAGCAGGAGACAGAGCTGACAGGCAATTAAATTAAGGGAGTTAACCCTTCAGAGGCTGCAGCTGTGCAACACACATAGAGAAAATAGACATGACAGCTTTGCACAGTGCATCTATAAAAGACAACACATATATGACAATTATAGAGGTGTCCATGATGTTGTTCTGGGACGCTACAACATCGTGATGTTTTCTTGGCAGACTGTTTTTGGGGTGTTTTGCCATTGCCTTCTCCAGTCGACTTTACCCCCCAGCCAGCTGGGTACTCATTTTTACGACCTCGGAAGGATGGAAGGCTGAGCTAGCCTTGGGCCGGCTACCTGAACCATGCAGGGATTGAACCCGCAACCTTACCAGAGAATAAAAAGTGGGTGGAACTGGATTAACTCCGCAGACTCTGTGCCACCCTCCTCACTCTACCGTGGCTCCACTACAGTGAACACACCAGAATGCCTGTGTCAGGAAATAAGTACAAGGAACTGCTTGTTTTTCTTGACTGTTTCCCAGATTCAATAAAGTTATTGGCAAAGCATGTGGAACCGGCTTGTCCTGTTTCAAGGGTTGGCCTGTGAGCATCTCTAAGAGCAAGATGGACACCAATAGGTCCCTGATTTCTCCAGCCAAACTCCAGAGCAAGACTAGGCCCGAGGTCTGTGTCCTTAGCAGACCTTTCCTCCAGCCCAACCCATCCTGTGACCATCATTACAATTGCATACAGAGCATTTTTTTAATATACTTCTACAATCAGTGGTGGAGAAATCAAAGTCCATCCTTTGCCGTGCAAGTTAGAGACAGCCGTAACCCCATTGTTCAACCCCCCCAATTTTTTTGTCAACCTACTCAAGCGTGATAGTCTTGAGATGCAGAGAGCGAGATTCTGCAGAAGGGACAAGAAGAACAGAGAGAGAGAGACTGTACCATTGCCAAACTGCTTCATTGTCTGAGAGACCGTTGGAGAGTCAAAAGAGAAGACTGTTTGGAGAACAGAGAAAGTGTGTGACTGAGCTCCGGGAAAAATGGTTCAGAACCAGAGGAGAAAGTCTAGGACTTCATCTACATTGGGTCGTAAGTGAGGCCGGCCTCAACACTAAAAGGGACAGAGGTAGCAGTCCTGTTAGCAAAAATAGGGACAACACCATAGACACTAAGTTTACTACCAGTTATGAGTACTCATTTCCGATTGAGAGACTGTGTTATGTAAAAGAAGCTTTGGCTGAGTATCCAATAAGAGACTTCTCTAGAAGACTGAGTTAAGACATATAGTTAAATCATCACAAGTTTAATTGTGGGTTGTCTTCCATCATCCCACAATGTTAAGTATTGTGTCATCATTCAACATTGATCCCAGAGTAATATGGTTATTGCACTTTGACATGTATAGAGTGTTAAGCTTATAATAAGTTGTGTGTTATTTTTCACATTTTTTCATTAAATGTTTTCGGATCATTGCACTGGCATACCAATAAGGGTCGCAATTGTGACCCGACCCCAAAATGAACAGGAAGAGGGAGGAGGAGTCATGCTATCCTTTAATTGAACCAAGCGACAGGCAGCACTTGAGAATACGTAGCACTGTACCGGGGAAGTCGAGCGACAAACAACGTGTGACTGTGTGCAGCACTGCTGTGCGTGAAACAGATGTTACTGTGCACTAATTGTTCAGCCAGACAAAGGGAGCAGGGGAGACATTAAGATTTTTTTCTTGAGGCATAAAGGATACACTATAGAGTCACGTACGCTCTATTAATAGGGGTGCAGGGAGCTCTATTACCTTAATGGGGAACATTGGGGCCTCTAGCATTAAAGTGACACAAATGGGCTCTATTTCTCTATAGCGGCACAAGGGGGCTCTATTAGTTAATAGAGATATTTGAGGACTATTTTTATTTCTGTTATTTACGACTAATAGGGACCAGCCGCTTTGATCCTTGCAGATCAGTTGAATATTGGTGCTGCTGTTGCTATGGTTAGCTAAGGAAGGAGAAAGCGCTGACCACAGTGCAGTGGCCCAGGTTGGTACTGCATTGCAGTGGCCTAGGTTGATACTGCAGTGCAGCTCCTATTGAATTCAATGGGAACTACGCTTGCAGTACCAACCTGAGCCACTGCACTGTGGTCAGCACTTTCTACTTCCTGACTGCAGTGACAGCAGTGCCGGGAATCAGCTGACTGGCAGGAATTTGAGCAGCTACAGCGCTACATACTCAGGTCTCCAATATGGTACTGTATTGGTAGCCTGCAGTCAGCCTGTGTACAGGACGTCACAGGCTGCTGCAGCCAATAATAGATCTCAGTATTCAATCACTGTGTTTGGCTGCAGCAGCCTGTAACATCCCCAAAAAAGTCAACTGCAGCCTATAAACACAGTTCTGATGGACAGAATGTAGCTGCTGCAGGCAGCTGGGAGAGGTGAGTATATCATTGTTTATTATTTTTATACATAGCGAGTAGGAGATTAAAAAAAACTTGAACACCCCCTTTAAGGGGCACAAAGAGACCTCCATTACTTTCCAAGCATTGGGGGTATTATTACTTTTCTGGAGCACAACATGGGCATTATTGCTTTGCAGGGAACACTGAAAAATATGATTTCTATGTCGGGCATAAAAAAGTGTTCTTACAGTGTGAGGGTACAAAGCAGGCATTATTCTTTGTGGTGGTCAACATGGCTGAGTTATTGCTGAGTGCAAGTAGTATTACTTTGTGGGGCACAAGAGTGGGCACTTTTACTGTTGGAGATACTGTGAGAGGCATTGGGGATAGTGGCAGGATGGAAAGTGTGCAGAGACGAGTCGGAGATATAGGAAATCTTCATGGCTGTTTGGACCAAATGGAGAAGAAAAGAGAGAGTGGATAACCAATCAGAGATTTTGTCACTTGTGATCACTGGAGGTAACTGCACTGTAATCACTATCACTGTGTGGAATTGGTATATGACTATAATATGGGGATTGCACTATTTAGAGTTACTAGAACTTAGCCATTGTAGCCATATATATGTACAGATAGTCCCCGACTTGCGAACATTCGACTTACGAATTTCGCTAGATACGAACTATCTGTCCTGCACAGTATGATGTAATGCTATGGCATTACATCATACTGTGCAGGGACCGGGCAGGCTTCTATCAAGCCTGATAGAAGCCTGTCCGGTCAGGTTGCGGTTGCTGGGCAGCCGGGGGCCTTCTGAAAGGCCCTAGGGCTGTCTATGCAGAGCGCCTATCGAGCCGTGCGCTCTATGGGCACTCTGCATAGGCAGCCCTGGGGCCTTTCAGGAGGTCCTCGGCTGCCTAGCAACCACACAGCGTCCCGCGATCTCATCGTGGGACGCTGTACGGGCCCCCTGAACGTCGGGTGCTGGCTGTTTCTTACAGCGGGCACCCGGCGGCAGCAGTTCTGATGAGCCGCGCTGCTCGTCAGCACTGTTAACACTTTAAATACCGCTGTCAGAGTGGTATTTAAAGTGTTAACAGTTCTGATAAGCGGCGCTGCTCATTGGAACTGCTGCCGCCGGGTGCCCGCCGTAAGAACAGCCGGTACCCGACGTTGTATGGAGCGGGATCCACCCGCGATCCCGCTCCATACAACCATTTGTTCGACTTGCGAACAAATCGACTTGCGAACAGGCTCCTGGAATGGAACCTGTTCGCAAGTCGGGGACTATCTGTATGTGTATATATTTATAGTATTTTTGGGGTGGACCACGGGCGAAGAACCTGCGGGAAGGAAGAGGGGCTCAAGAGGCTTTGGCTATGCTCCTTGATCATTGCATATCCGCATGTATAGTTTTCGTGGTCATATCTGTATATCTTATTTAAAACACTGGAAGTGCTAAAACTACAGCTAGCTGCGGGAAGTCTTTACCTTAGCTGTTTAATGGATCATCCATCATTAGTACAGTTATCTTCTGTAATTCTTTGCTATTGAATAAATATTACATATTTTTGTAACTCCTTTGGCTGCATCGTATCCTGAACCTGCCTCGTGATACCAGTTCTGGCAACATTCAGTCCAGCCAATCAAAAATGTGTATGAGGGACACAAGATTTTTGTCAGGGAAGATAAGGGTTGAGAAGCTGGATTTTATTAGCAAACTTATTTTGTTCTTGAGGACATAAAACACTGCCAGGGGCAGAGGCGTAACTTGGAGCTTCTGGGCCCCAATGCAAAACCTGTAACAGGGCCCCCAACTATAATGCTTTATTCATAGTACTGGGCTCCCTCTATAGAGAAGAGAAGCCTTATGGGCCCCCTAAGGCTACTGGGCCCGGGTGCAACCGCATCCCCGGCATCCCCTATAGTTACGCCCCTGGCCAGGGGTGTCTGTGAGCAGCTTTCTACCCTCTCTGCATTATGAACACATGCACACTTGGCACGTTCATGGGGGTATCAGGCTAGATAGCTGTTCAGCCAATAGCTATCTAATGTGTATGGACAACTTTACCATGTACCACAGAATGCTCAAATAATACAATGATATAGCATATATACCGTACATAATCATATCACATAGGGCCCATGTAATGTCAGCCAGTCTGCAAGGTTGTAAGCTGAAAAGTTGAGCTTTTGTAATGACTCATAGGCAGAGGCTATATTGGGGCAATATCATTAAGGGGTTGTCTGAGTTGTATTTTTTTCAGTAAAACCTCATTCCCAGACTATAACATAACCAACCACTGTATGCTCACCTCTCCCGGCTACTGGTTGTGCCCCACTCGCTGTTCCACGTCTCCCCTCTTGACATCTCATTTACAGGCTGCTCCAAGATTTCACAGGTGCTACTGCCAATGACAGAGCTCAGCACTCAATCGCTGAGCTCTGTCATTGGCTGCAGCACCTGTGGCATCCTGTAACCCTGAAGAGACTGCCACTTGTAAAGTTTTTAGTCAGTTGCAACAATAACCGGTATCTAGTTGTTTCCGACAAGGGACCTCTAAGATCAACCGACTTTTGGGCAGGCCTTTAGCCTTGTTTACAACGTGGAAATTCCAGAAGAGGGCATCGTACCCATAAATCCGTATCTGAATAGCGGACATCTGTCTGTTATTCTCTCGTCAAAAGGGCACCGTAAGCCTCAATTTAGCATTGCCACTAACTATCCCTATTGTGGCCTTTGACAATATCTGGTATTATCATAAACCGGCTGAGGAGCTACGACCATTGTTTTGGTTCTGGTTCAGTGTGGAACTTGTTGTTCCATTGTTCGTCTTTCGTTGTTTGCTCGTGTGTGTTGTGAGGCACAAAACGTTTTTAATAAGTCATTTAATAAAGGTTATTTTTTAAGGGGATACACCCAGTGAATACTTGTAAAGAAAGGGGTGGAAGACTGAGCAGCACCACGGGGCACAGCGGAAAAAAGTGAGTATAAGTTGATTAGTTATTAGAGATGAGCGAGCACCAAAATGCTCGGGTGCTCATTACTCAAGCCCAACTTTTTGTAATGCTCGAGAGCTCGTTTCGAGTAACAAATCCCCATTGAAGTCAATGGGAGACTCGAGCATTTTCCATGCAGACCCATGCTCGGTAGCTGCCTGCATCTCTTTCTCTCTCTCCCAGAGCTCCATTTTCTCAAACAGCCGAGCACCGTGAGGTGGCCGGCTCGAGTAACGAGTACTTTGAGTATGCTAATGCTCGGACGAGCATGCTCGCTCATCTCTATTAGTTATGTTATAACATGAGGAACGGGGTTTTACTAAAAAAATACAACTCAGTAAACCGCCTAAGGCCTCCCTCACACAGGGCGTTTTATACAGCGTTTAGCGCTGCCTTTTCAGCCCAGCGCTAAATGCTGTACGAGGCTCTCATTCATTTCAATGGGGCTGCTCACACAGGGCTGAAAACGCAGCGCCTTCCAAAGCTGCACTTTGACAACGATGCATGTTCTATTTTGGGGTGTTTTCAGCCCTGCGTCGCCCATTGAAATGAATGGGCAGCGGTTTCAGCACTGGTGAAAACGCGGCAACACTTGGTGCCGCGTTTTTGGCAGCGTTAACTGCATGCCGATTTTCGGAGTGAGGGCTTGCAATAGAAGCCCTACCCCAAAAATCAGTCCCAGTTAGATAGGGGGAAAAAAAGAAAGTAATACTCACCTAGCCGCTGCAGTCCGGGTCGCGGCCGCTGGTCTCTGCCGCTCATCCGGGCTTCCCCTGCATTCACAAGTCTATTACCGTAGGCCAGGTTTGAGAACCCCGCCTCCGGCAATAGAGTGCGGTGATTGGTTGTCGGCGCGCTCGATGCCTAATCACAGCCCTTCATTGACTGTCTCAGCCAATCAGCGCCGGCAAGCTCTGATTGGCTGAGACAGTCAATGAAAGGCTGTGATTGGGCATCGAGCAAGCACTGACAACCAATCACAGCACTCTATTGCTGGAGGTGGGGTTCTCAAACCTGGCTTCCGGCAATAGACTTGGGAGGGCCGAGGAAGCCCGGATCAGCGGCAGAGACCAGCGGCTGCAACCCGGACTGCAGCGGCTAGCTGAGTATTGCTTTTTTTTTTCTTATCAGCATTCTTGGCTGCGTTTTCAGCTCGGCTGAAAACGCAGCCAAAAGGCTGGCATAAAGTATGCCAGCGCTGCTGAAACGGGGCAGAATCTGCAGTAAACGCTGCGTTTCTGCAAACGCCCTGTGTAAGGGAGGCCTAAGGCAGGGCTCACATGGGTAGGTTCCAATTACGGAATCCGCAATCGGCTACCATGTGGATGATCCACGGCAAAACACGGGCATAGAAAAGCATGTAAAATTGCTTTTTCGTTCACACTTGAGGACACAGCATGCTCTTATTTTGCTGCGGATTTGACCAGCAGCCCATATGCATTGACATTGCTTAAGGGCCACCAGTACCAATGTGATCAGTAAACGACGTTGCAGGAAATACTAAGGCCTCCTGCACACGGGCGGATTTGCATTGCGAAATCTAGAGCGGGATTCCCCCTCTGGATTCTGCAGCAAATCCAGCCATAGCATGCGATGACAATACGCAATTTCCGTCCGTCCCACAACCATTCTGCAATGATGAGTCATTGCCATATCGACGGTGCAGCGTCCTCTGTACTAGGCATGTGCGCTGGTGCATTGGCTGGCACATCAGGAGAAAAGAATACAGTGGAGAGGTATGCTGGGGGCACTGGGTGGAACTCTGCTAAGGTAATCCTGCATGCGGTATCTGACCCGCCCGAGTGCAGGCTAATATTTAAAAAAAGAAAAGAGCCACAATCTGGTACGCAGGGTCGCAGGCCTTAATTTGTGTAAACTTGGAGCTCCTATAGCACAGGGGGTTGCTTATTTATGCAAACTGCATTTTTTTCCGTTTTTAATAATGTTTTTTCTTTTTTTTTTTTTTCTTTTTTTAAGTTTGAAAACTTTGTAATTAGAAATATGGACTGAAATATTCTACATAAAAAGTTGCATTTGCAATCCGGACAGAAGAGTTAACATTTTTAAGGGAGTGAATACTTTTGCAAACCCTGTATATGTCAGCTTGTTTATTTTCTGCACAACACAAGCCAAGAAAAAAACAGTTTCTATGTTTGATGTTGCAGAGGAGCTTCTATGACGTGACGCCAGCTCCTCCACAGCAGAGATGTTTGGCACAAGTGGCGGGGGGTCAGGCCTGCGCTGATTCCCAAACAAGCAAATAAACAAAGTGAATGTTTGTCTGTTTTGGCAGCTGCGGCGCAGCGCTACGGCGCAGACCGTCACCACTTGCAGAAAGGGATTCCCAAGGACCTGGCCCCAGCAGAAGATGTGTGCCGGGACCCTGCAATGTCTGACATTGGGTCTCACATCTTCTTCCCTCCAGGACGGTCCGCTCTCCAATGTGTAACCCTTTGCATCAGCGCTGTGAATAAAGCCCCATCATTTCCATCGTTCTTCGCTTGTCGTCCAGCAGGAAAAGTATTTCTTCTGTATTCGGAAATGTTGCCAACTGTTGTTCCCTCCTGTGTGACGGAGCGGGCGGTTTAATGTGGAACACATATATTATTATTCCGCATTATCTACGCCTCGCGGGGGCCTGACAAACTTTAAAGAAGCATTGCAGGTGGTCAGACAACTGGGCGCAGCAGTTGGTGGACAGCGGTGGAGAGGACAGACGCAGGGGGGTTATAGGAGCCGATGGCTGTACTGGGAGTGATGTGTAGGGAAGATCTCGGAAACATTCCGGTCGCAAGAAATGCAAAAATTTGAAAATTGATGCAATTTTCAGGAATGAATGTAAAATCTAACTGTAATATCGTAGGCATTCCGACATAAACCGGAGAAGACGGACAGGGCTAGAGTCCAGGAAATATTTCAGCAATTTCTTGGTAGGGCCAGCGTTACACGGGCATATTTGCACACGCAAAATTTGAATGTGCCATACCCAGAGAATAGAACCAAGTGAAATTCAATCCGTTTGTTCGTATTTCCATATTTTGTGCACGCATTTCAGTCGCGCAAAAAGAAAAAAAAACAGCATGCTCTACGTTTCTGCACATTTGCACACTGAAGATCCCCATAGAAGTCAATGGGTGATAAGCAAATGCACGCAATATGCAAGGAGATGCGTAATGTGCGGTGTCATTTAGCTGGAACTCTTTAGGCGAATTAGACATTTCATTCTGTGCGTTTTTACTGGCCACGTGCAAATGAACGTCCCGCCCCGCACTTTCCATTGCAAATAGTGGCGAGTGGCGGAAAGGGTGTGGAGAGAGGGCAGAGAGGGGGCGGGAGCTCAGAGCACTGCTCCCGGCCCGCCTCCTCCCTCTGCAGAAAGGGACAGCATATATCGGCCAGGCATGAAAACCCCGCCGATATACGGTCGTGTGAATAAGCCCTAAATTATGCATTATTTTAATAGATCGGGTTTACCAATACCACAGTTTTTTTGCTTAGATTTTTCTATTTCAAAATGGAAAAAGGGTGTTTTATAAAAAGATCTTTTAATATTTTTAGAATACAAAAATGTAATGTCACTTATTTTTTACTGTTTTTTGGGGACTTAGGGCTCAGTCAGACGAGCGGATTTAGGCCCCCTGCACACGGGCGGACATTCTGCGGAGGGATTTCCCGCAGAATGTCCACCCATGGAAGCTGCCATAGGATTGCATTACAAAACGCAATCCTCTGCAGACGGCTGCGATTTGTCCGCGTAACATCACACGCAGAAAACAAATCGCGGCATATTCTATTTGTGGTCTTGCAGAGGCCCGCACAGAAATGTCACTCCCGGGCAGCCGGCACCGCCCTGCGCATGTGCCAGCTGGCCGGCAGCTGGCATATCACAGAGCCGGAGCCACAGGAGAGGTGAGCGCCGCACTGGTCCCGGCAGGGACTAGGGTCGGGTCCCGCTGCGAGAATTCTCCGTCTGCAGGTAGCCATTCGCGCATTTTTCCACACGGAAAAAAAACTCAATGCGTGTGCGGGGAAAAATCCACATGACAACGTCCATTGACACCCATATGTTCTATCTTTGGTAGGTGCGGAATTTTGCCCGCACCTATGGTGCATTTTTTTTTCCGCGCGGAAAAACGCGCGTATATCCACTCGTCTGACTGAGCTCTTAACCCTTTCCAATCCACCGTCTGACGTCTGAAGACATTCTGATTGAAGGCTGTACAGCTCCAATGTGGGAAGACATCCGGCAGGGTATTCTTACTGTAGATTACTGGCCGCTCTGTTGTCGGGGGTCTGTCCAGCATGTCCCATACCGCAGTACTGGCTCTAGCCAGCAGATGGTGCCATTGTATAATGGCAGAAAGAGAAAGCCCCCTAGGAAACCCTGAATCCAAAATTGGATTGCAAAGGGTTAAACAGGCGATCATCTGATTACATATACAATATAGTGCAAGCTTTTTATTACGGCCCCCAGCACAATAGTGTATTTGAGGCCGTGTGCTGTCCATGTGAATGTAGGATTAGCACATTGATGTCTTTCATCACATGTCCTATTCCTGTTTATATCACAGAAGAGAAATAGGACATGCTAATGCAGAGGCCTGGGCCGTGCCACAGTCATGGCTTAATGGGGAGAAATACACGGCCGGCATGGAGGCCCCCCAAAAACGACAAGCTGCCTTAATGGCCATTGCTGTTTGTTTTATGAAAAATTATAAGAAAAAATTCTATATATTTTCTGTATCAATTGCTCACAGTTTTCAGTATCTTTGCTTACTTTCATTCAATAGAAGCCTTCATATTTACTCCTGGGGTACCCTATAGCACAAAAAGCAAGTCATCTGTAGCCCAAAAATGGTACCAATAAAAAGTGCAGATTATCCCACAAAAAATAAGTCCTTATCCAGATCTTGTAATGAGAACAAAAATGATTAAAAAATTGACAGTTCTAGCGATTATTTTGCATAAAGTGGTAATGGACTCTAATGTCCATTAGCATTTTATCAGCTTCATTTGTGTGTAAATGAGCCTGCAGAAGCTGTTTGCAGAACACAGCAGGGGATCTGAGCACTGAAATCAGCTCCTTTGTTCTCGCAAGGGCTGTTGGCAGAATACAATGTAATCAGCCACTCCTGTGGAGAACACAGCATGGGGTCCCTGCTATCTACTCTCCGGCTGAATGGTGGATTTTAAGCGCACCTTAAAATCATTATTCAGTCGAAAAGTAAACGATGGTAGCATTTACACACAATGATTATCGCTTATATGCCATCATTTGAATGAATTTTGAGCAATCGTTGCGTGTAAATGGGGCTATAGCTATAACTAAAAAAGAATAAGTTAAGGCGGTTTCAATGCCACAATGAAAAAAGCTTGGTCATTAAGGTGCAGACTAAGCCGGTCACTAAAGGATTAAGGCAGTGGCCAGGTGGGCTCTTTTGCTTGGTTGGAACTGGGTGACAACCATGGAAGCTGTAATGGCGGCCATATTGGTTGTCATCACTGGGATCCTATTATATTTAGTTAGTATGGATTTTTGGTCCAGCTTATCATCTACAGCAGATCAGACCACAATTTTCTTTATTGAAGCGATGAGGTGATACAAGAGATGCAGAAAATACAATGTCTCCTTGCTACACGGTTTTATAGTGACATCGCTAATGGAAAATATTTGCCCATTTAGAGGAATTTGACCTGATTTCTGCAGATGTTTGCTGACAATGAGCCCGGAGAACAGGCCGGCTCGTTATTTCTTCCTCTTTTTTCATATTGGCAACACAAGGCCGTATTAAACCCTTCTGCATCTTTGTTAGGCTTTTTAATCAGAGGTCAAGGATGAGGAAAGAGCACATATAACAAGAAGCACAAAGAGCCCAAGTCAGCAGTACAGACCCATTGTATAGATGGGAACAATGGAAGAGGTAGATGTTTATATCAAAGCGGAGAACTACACGAGGATTCTTAGGCGGGTCAAGCAGTCTGAACTTTGGCTTCAATCCACAGGTCTATTTAAAGTCCTCCTTAGAGGTTTATATTGTCTTCCCTGACTTGTACTATTAGGATTTGGGGGCAATAAAGTGTTATATGGCATCGTATGTCCCCACCATTGTAGTTGTACGAGCAAATGATGTTTGTATGAGCAAAGACTTTACAATGGTGCTTGAAAGTTTGTGAACCTTTCAGAATTTTTCATATTTCTGCTTACAATTAACCTAAACCTACATCCGATTTTCACACAAGTCCTACAACTACAGGGTTAATCAAAAAGAAGGAGCGAACTATAAAGGAGAGGTACACAATCCGCACATCACTGAAAAGAAGAAGGTTCACATTTTTTATGACCTACCCTGTTTCCCTGAAAATAAGACATACCCTGAAAATAAGACATAGCATGATTTTCCTGAATTTTTGAGGATGCAAAATGATTTTTCAGGCTTTTTGAGGATGCTTGAAATATAAGCCCTACTCCAAAATTAAGCCCTGCTAACAGTTAATTGAATAAAGTCAATTTAAATAGTGTCCAGGCAGCTATACATGTAAAAAAGTTAAACCTTTTTGAACAAAAATTAATATAAGACACTGTCTTATTTTCAGGGAAACATGGTACCAGTAAGTTTCATTTTCTGTCACATTGCAGGGCTGGGTGCCTCTAATGCGCTCCACATTTTTATGTGAGAAGCGTGAGGCTGCTTTCACACGGGCGACAAAATTGCATGATTTTTTTGTAATGCGTCAGCGCTACAAATCGCATGTATGTGAAGCCCATGCTTTCCTGTGGGTTCCTTCACATTACCGATGTTTTTTAGGCTGCTACATTGCGAGAGAAAAAAACTTGTATGCTCTATACATTCGCAATTTTCTAGGTTTTGTAACTCATGTTTCCCTAGAGCCTTCCTTTGTGTCACGTAAACATCACTTAACAGGCGCTGTTCGCTTCGCTGCATTTCTTCTCCGGCAGTTCTGCGGCAATTGTCTGCAGTATTCAGCCAGCCCTTCCTGCTCAGCGGGTTCAAAAATCCCACCTCCAGGAAGTGCTGGCTGTAATTGGTTCATTCAATGTGAGGGCTGTGATTGGTTCATCGAGTGCTGCAGTGAATGGCTGAGCTACGGCGCTCAAACCAATCAGAGCCAGCGATTCCTGGAGGTGGGATTATCGAACCCTCTGACCAGGAAGCACTGGCTGAAGACTGCAGATAAGTGTGCCGAAGCTTCGGGAGGAGAAGTGCGACGGAGTGGACAGCGCCTCTTAGGTGATGTAGTGTTTTTTGTTTCGTATTTTTATGCAGCTAGGGCTTATTTTAGGGAGAAACAGTAAAAGTTGCATCGCACTCATGTAACACAAAAAAAGGGTCTATAGGGAAACATGGGCTACAAAATGTAGCAAATTGTGGCTGTATAGAGCATGCCGAGTTTTTTCTCGCAATGTAGCAGCCTACAAAACATCGCTAATGTGAAGGAACACATCGGAAAGCAGGGCTTCACATACATGCGATTTGTAGCGCTGTCGCATCGCGAGAAAATTGAGCGATTTTGTCACCCATGTGAAAGCGGACGAAACTGGTATGTCACAAAAAACTTTGAACCTTCTTCTTTTCAGTAATATGCAGATTGTGTATCGGTTTTTTGTAGTTTGTTTCTAATGACATCCCCAAATCTGCTCCTTCTTTTTGGATAACCCTGAATCTAAAGAGAACCAAATCCAACAAATCAGGCAAAAATATTAGACTTGGTCATTTATTTATTGAGGAAAATGATACAATATCTATCTGTGATTGGCAAAAGTATGTGAACCTTTAGGAATAGCAGGTAATTTAAGGTGTTTTCAATCAATGGGATGACAATAAGGGGTTTTATCTAAAGATGAGAGATCTATCAAAGTCCGATCTTCACAACATGTTTGTGGAAGGATATGGGACAAAGAAAGGAGATTTCTGAGGATCTCAGAAGAAGAGTTGTTGAAGCTCATCAGGCTGCAAAAGGTTACAAACTAGAGATGAGCGAACGAACTTGGTTTGGGCGTCTTTGCACTCGAGCACCGCTTTTTCTGAGTAACTGACTACTTGGACGAAAATCTTTTCGTCCAAGTAGTCAGTTACTCGGAAAAAACGATCCACTTTGCACTCTCATTCCCGAAGAGGAAATGGGTTCGAGAATGATGCTATACCACAAGGCGCTGGTGGACAAACTGATGGTAAACTTCCCATCCGACAGCGCTAGTGGCCGAAGGCGCATTTCCGTGGCCCAGGTAGCAGGGGAGGCGCACAGATCAGGCAGCATGTACAGCGCAGGCAGGGGAACACTCTCTAAGGCCTTTGACAGCTTTATGGCTCCCCAGCAAGACTGTGTCACCGGTCCCCAGTCAAGGCTGAGTTGGCGGGAGCACTGTAAAAGGATGGTGAGGGAGTACGTAGCCGATTGCAGCACCGTCCTCGGTGACGCCTCTGCCCCCTACAACTACTGGGTGTTGAAGCTGGACACGTGGCCTGAACTCGCGCTGTATGCCCTGGAGGTGCTTGCTTGTCCTGCGGCTAGCGTCTTGTCAGAGAGTGTGTTTAGTGTGGCTGGGGGAATCATCACAGATAAGCGTACCTGCCTGTCAACCGACAGTGCCGACAGGCTTACACTCATCAAGATGAACAAAGCCTGGATTTACCCAGACTTCTCTTCTTCACCAGCGGACAGCAGCGATACCTAAGCAATACGTAGGCTGCACCCGCGGATGGAAGCATCGTTCTCTATCACCATCCAAAACGGGGACCTTTTTGCTTCATCAATCTGTGTATAATATTCCTCCTCCTCCTCCTGCTCCTCCTCCTGAAACCTCACGTAATCACGCCGAACGGGCAATTTTTCTTAGGGCCACAAGGCTCAGTCATATAATTTTTGTGAACAATTTTTATACGTTTCAATGCTCATTAAAGCGTTGAAACTTTCACCTCCACCAATTTTTATTTTAACTGGGCTGCCTCCAGGCCTAGTTACCAATTAAGCCACATTAACCAAAGCCATTAATGGGTTTCACCTGCCCTCTCGGTTGGGCATGGGCAATTTTTCTGACGTACATTAGTACTGTTGGTACACCAATTTTTGGGGGCCCTCGCCTACAGTGTAATCCAATAAATTTTTGGCCCACCTGCATTACAGCTGACATAACATCAGCTGTGTTGGGCACTGCAATGGGATATATTTATGTATCGCCGGTGGGTTCCAGGGAGCCACCCATGCTGTGGGTCCACAGGGAGTTGTAAATGCATCTGTTTCCACTTCTAAAGAACCCCAGTCTGACTGGGGCATGCAGTGTGGGCCAAAGCCCACCTGCATTAAGCACGACATTACATCAGCTGTGATGGGCACTGCAATGGGATATATTTATGTACCGCCGGTGGGTTCCAGGGAGCCACCCATGCTGTGGGTGCACACGGAATTCCCATTGCGGAGTTGTACCTGCTTGTGACTATATATAAAAAAACGCGGTCTGACTGGGGCATGCAGACACCTTGACAGAATGAATAGTGTGTGGCACATAGGTTCCCCATTGCTATGCCCACGTGTGCAGCTCCAGATGGAGGTGGCACAGGATTGGATTTCTCATTGCTTCTGTACAGCATTGTGGGCTATCGCCCCGCCCCTTTTAAAGAGGGTCGCTGCCTAGCCGTGCCAACCCTCTGCAGTGTATGCCTGCTTTTCCTGTGGCAGACGCACTTATAAATAGACATGAGGGTGGCGTGGCATGAGGGCAGCTGAAGGCTGGGCAGGGACAGTTTGGTGTGCGCTGTGGACACTGGGTCGTTGGGGGGGGGGTTGGCAGCATGTAACAGAGAAGTGGCAGCGGAGTGTCATGCAGGCAGTGATTGTGCTTTGTCGGAGGTAGTGTGGTGCTTAGCTAAGGTATGCCATGCTAATGAGGGCTTTTCAGAAGTAAAAATTGTTGGGAGGGGGGGGGCACTCTTGCCGCTATTGTGGCTTAATAGTGGGACCTGGGAACTTGAGATGCAGCCCAACATGTAGCCCCTCGCCTGCCCTATCCGTTTCTGTGTCGTTCCCATCACTTTCTTGAATTGCCCAGATTTTCACACATGAAAACCTTAGCGAGCATCGGCGAAATACAAAAATGCTCGGGTCGCCCATTGACTTCAATGGGGTTCGTTACTCGAAACGAACCCTCGAGCATCGCGAAAAATTCGTCTCGAGTAACGAGCACCCGAGCATTTTGGTGCTCGCTCATCTCTAATAAAAAGTGATGAAAAGTCCTATGTACCCGAAAATGGTGTCAATGGAGGCTACAGCAAAAAAAAGATGGCCTATCGACAGAAAAATAAAACAATGATGGCGACAGGAAGGAATTTATTTGTCTTTTTTAAAAGGTATTTTATTTTTGTTAAGTACCAAGTTTCCCCGAAAATAAAACAGTGTCTTATATTAATTTTTGTTGAAAAAGGTTTAACTTTTTTACATGTATAGCTGCCTGGACACTATTTAAATTGACTTTTTAAATTAACTGTTAGCAGGGCTTAATTTTGGAGTAGGGCTTATATTTCAAGCATCCTCAAAAAGCCTGAAAAATCATTTTGCATCCTCAAAACTTCTGGAAAATCATGCTATGTCTTATTTTCAGGGTATGTCTTATATTCAGGGAAACGGGGTAGTACAACATAAAAAAAACTATAGAAATTTGATATCGCCGTATTCATACTGACCCGCAGAATAAAGATAACGGGTCATTTTTATAGCACCATGAACACTGTAAGAAAAAATTTAAATAAAAATAGCGAAATTGGAGTTTTTTTTCCATTTCACCTCACTTTTCCAATACATTTTTACTAAAATTAATTAATATTAGTAAAAACATAGAATTTTGTGTCTAAAAAGTCCAGATTTCCTCAATATTGCTATTTTGTGCTTATTCTTGTATAGTTTGCTGATTCTTCAGGACAATAAATGATCACATCGCAGCCACTACATTTCTGACCCCGGTCTTCGTATGAATTGTTTGGAGATACGTTGTTTATGTCATCATTACCTAAATTATGGTGAATTTTGTGGACTTTATAGATGGAAAGCTGGAGAATGAAAGAGCAGGGCAGGACAAGAATCGATGCTTCTTGTGTTGACAAAGGCCTTTAGAATGCCAAGGGCTGAAAGGAAAGCAAACATGGAGATCCTTGACCAAATGAAGTCTGACCTTCCACTTGAGGCGTTAATGACCAGATTTAAGCTTTATCTTTATTTAGACATTAGGCTAGACGAGACATCCTCAGCTGATTGGAAAAGACAATCTATTGTTCTTGAATGGAAAGGAAGACGATACTTTGAGAGACCCAAATACCCAACTAGAAGATGGAACATGCAGGAGAAACCCTTGAGAAACATGATCATGGGTTCTCGGAATTGCTTGTAGATAACAACTGCAACAATGGAAATACATTGAAGAAAATATTAAAACTACTCTGCTATAGCTGCAAATCTAAAGATGCCCATACGCACTAGATGAAACTTGACCAAACCCACCATGTTTGTCAGGATTAGATGACTTAGCCAAGTATATGGGAAGTAATCTGTATTTCCCCAATGTGAAGATTGGGGAAATACAGATGTTGGAGCAAAGTAGAATTGGCCATGTTGGATTTCAACATATCCAATCCTTTGCTTCCGTGGGATATAAACCACTATCAAATGTGTCAGACAGCAGCTTATTTCCCTTTAACTATTGAAATAACCATGAATGGAATGATTCACGAGTGTGGACACCTTCTTTCCTCACCTCCCCTCGTTGGTAGAACATGTTCTCCCCTTCTCCTCAACAAGTGGTCTATTTTAGCGTAACTGGGACCACTTCCAGTGTAAGGCCTGGGGGCCCGGAAGCAAATCCTAGGTCCTGCCTGGTGGGATAAAATGGTGAAGAAAGGGGGTTCCTCAGGCATTGCCTATGGATTTGGCCCAAAGTCAAACAGGTGTGTTGCACAGCTGATCCTGACAATGCATGCTCGATCAAGCCTAATATCAATGTTTACGAAGGTCACAAGAAATAGTTATTAGTTGAGCATTCGTCCAACAGTTATTTCATGTATGTGGCCACCTTAACTAATCATGCAGTCATAACTTTCCTTGCATGTGGCTCCATCCAAGACTCTTCTGGTCGGTAAATGTTATGACATTGCTAGGTCAGTTTATTATTGTGTTCTTGATGGACTATGTTCTTTGACATTATGCCAAGCTCTAAATCATTTGGGTTTCTCAATCTGACAAATAGTGGAGATAGAAAGCAATTGTAACGCTTGCAGCGCTGGGGTCCATGAGTTCAAGTCCCAACAAGGGTAGGATCTGCGTAGAGTTTGTATGTTCTACGGCTGTTTGTGTGAGTTCTCTCTGCGTTTATCTGCTTGTTCCCAGACTCTAAAAACATACAATTGTCCTTGTTAGAAATGAACCCTATTGTGTCTGTGTTGGAGCTACGGACCTAGCATCAGGGATTGATGTTGAATGGTGGCGATCCTTATACTATATAGAATATATTGGAACTATATAAGCAGCCAAAATAAATTAAAAAATAAACTATCCCTAATAAGTGCCAACCCACCAGAAGAGGTTGCACCATGGAAATGAAAAGTCCTAGATATAGCATCATATACCGCTCACGGGGTATGGTTATTATGGAAAGCGGGAGCTGTGAAGTCTAGACATGAATTACCCTAATAATCACAGTTTCTCTGGGAAATCTCCATATTATAAATACACCTTATAAAGGCTCCTTCCAGGAATGTTCAATATAAAACATATGTGTAGTTTAATAAGATATTATGTCTCGACTCCTTTATTGAGTTAACCCACTTTGGCTTCGCTCAATGAACTGGACTAAGGCGAGTGCGCACGACAATAATCTCTCTTTATGATAAAGATTTAACTGCTTCTCACAATGTCAAGCGCTAACATTTTTTCACAGATTGCCTAACATACTTTCTAAGATGAAGACATGACAGTTCTTGTGAAACAGCTTTATGGCCGCTCCCATGGCACACATCAGGTTTGGTGTCTCACTCGAGGCTGCTTCTCATAAATACCGAATGTTCTGCACATGTGTAAATCCAGTTCGGAGGCTCTTATGTCGATTTGCAGTTTCAAAGCTAATAAACACATTGGAAGGCAGTAATGAATGTATTTTCTCTGATGTGTGGGGAGTTATTCATATATTGGTCCTATAGGGAAGACGGAAGAATAGCAAATACAAGTAAGGTAAACTTTTTGTAATTGAAACAATAAGTATATTTTTTAAAAGTTGCACTATTTTAGACAGACGCTTTTTTGTTAGAAGGCTCCTTTGGATAGAAGTTGATCACAGGTTATCTCGCTGCTGAAACATTCAGTAATCAGCTGCAATTTATGGAGGGATCTATTATTTAATTTCCCTGCAGTGCCTCCACAGTGGGAATTAATCATGAGCGAACTTTTGCAAAAAGTTCAGTTTGGCCGGTTCGCCAAACTTTTGCAAAAAGTTTGGTTCAGTCTGAACTGGTATGAACCAAACAAGAAGTTCACCAAAACCTCTAAATCTGGTGTAAGAGACATCTAAGAGAGATAAGAACCCTGTATAACACTCTGAGAGTATTACAGAGGGCTTTTATGGCTCTTTGATTGCGTTATACACCAGTGCTCAGGGCAAGTGTTGAGAAAGCTAAACCAGTAGAGCCTCGTTTGGGTAGAACTTTGCTAAAAGTTTGGTTCAGGTTTGTGCCAAACTGAGCGTTTAGGAAAATTCATCCCCAACCAGAGTTCTACTGATTCAGTTTGCTCAACACTAGTGGGAATGACGCAATTTACAGTTACTATTGAAATCAACAGCCTGTCTGAGCAATGCATTGACATGTTGGGCCCACCAGAGTAGAAGACACTCTTTGTAACCATTCTTCACTCTAGCGAATAGGTGAGGGTCCTAAAAAAGGAGAATTTCAACTATTGAAAGGGTTGTCCAAGACCCATAATCAGTCTTTATTCAACGTTAATAAAGACACATTGGTTGCACCCATCTGTAGGTATGCTTTTCGTCAACCTGTATGCTTGCTTCTGTTCCCATTGTCGGGTGCTCAATATATAAAGCATACACTCATGAATAGAACGGCACCGCAGGGTTATGGAATGCAGTTTAGGCTTTTATTAATCTCACATCTTGGTTTCCACCATACTGTATATGCAGCACATCTTTGTTGACCGGGTGGTCCTTTATCAAGTTACCACAAGAGAAAACATATTTACATAAGACAAAGAGGAAAATTAAAAGCACATCCGCCCGTATAGTTCATACTATAAACTAGAAGAAAAAGGATATTTAGTAGTTTATATTTTTTGACATTCATAAAACAGGTGAAAATCAACTGGAGATATCAGAAAAGAGTGACATTCATATAGATGTAATAGGCAGACAGTGTAGAAAGTCACAGCATGCAGATTGTGACATAGGAGGTAGATGATATAGACACCTAGAGATATAGAATGAGGCAGATACTAAGTTAGAAGCATATTTGGCTCACAGATACAGAGCTATAAAGAAATAATAAATAATAATAATCTTTATTTGTATAGCGCCAACTTATTCCGAACCACTTAAAAATATCTCACCCGCATGGGGATCGAACCCGCGACCTTGGCGTTATTAGCACCACGCCAAGAATATAAAAAGGCTAGAGATGAGCGAGCGTACTCGGAAAAGCACTACTCGCTCGAGTAATTTGCTTTATCCGAGTATCGCTGTGCTCGGGTCTGAAGATTCGGGTGCCGGCACGGAGCGGGGAGCTGCGGGGGAGAGCGGGGAGGAACGGAGGTAAGATCTTTCTCTCCCTCTCTCCCGCCTGCTCTCCCCTGCTCCCCGCTGCGACTCACCTGTCAGCCGCAGCGGCACCCGAATCTTCAGGGACGAGCACAGCGATACTCGGATAAAGCACATTACTCGAGCGAGTAGTGCTTTTCCGAGTACGCTTGCTCATCTCTAAAAAAGGCTTAACTTTTTAGCCCACCCAAGCACCACCGTCACTCCAATAGCTGATTGGTGGGGACCCTGAGTGGCAGACACCCGCTGATCAATGTTGATGAGTTGTGTTGAGTGCACTGAAACAGTCAAACATTTCGGGTTGAACTGTGCAAAAGGTTTTCTTCAGTGCAAACAGAAACTTCAAGCAGTTTGTCTCAGCTGAACCCAATAAAATGTTTTCTTCTTCTACTTCTTTCTGCCTCAGCAGCCTCTAGTGAACGCAGCGCCACTGGTCAGGTGATGTGGAAGTGGAAGTGGCGCTGCACTCACTAGAGGCTGCTGGGTGCCTGGAATATCAGCAATAAAATCAAATGTTCTGATAAGCCACACTTTAGCCACGCCCCCTCTCCGCACTCCATTTTTGATAGGAGTGCCTCGCAGTAAAAATTTGGTCGCGGGAGAGCCCCAAAGCTGAAAAGGTTGGGAAACAGTGTCTTAGACAGTATTTTGCACCAGTTTTATGGGTATTGGTGAAGCTTGGGTTCGGTTCGAACCAATTCGGATGCGAACCAAACCCAAATTAATGGACCGGCCAACCTGAACTTTTGAAATGTTGAGGACAGGTCATCAATAGTTGAGCCCCAGAAAACCGCTTTAAGTAAAGGGTCTTCTATTTAGGATGTAATGCCTTGTTTCCCCTGCAGGAGTACTGAACACTTGATTCAGGGTTTCCTTACAGCTGATCTCAGGGGGTCCCAGCAGCTATACAGCCTGTAAACAGTCCAGAGACCCTTCCAACAAAAAGGAATTGGAAATCACAAAAATACACAAAAATATCTTCCATAATCCAACGATGAGACACATTTCACCTGCGCTGAGCAGAGCCTAGATCGTCAGCTCTTCAGCCAATGCATCAATGTGTAAAAATCTCTTCGCTTCAGCAGCACTTTGTAAAGCAGATTCTTATCTTCTCCCTCTCTAATGTGATGAGTGTCCATTTGTGGCATCTTCTTGAGTTGCACCGAGTTGTTTTTTTATGGTTTCCACATAAGGAGCTGGTTAAAAACCAATAAATCAGGAGTGAAATGTGGATAACAACCATCTCAGTAAAGTCAACATGGATAGTGTTCCCGCAGAGAACAGCCTGACAGGTCGGGGAAGCTGAAGCTCTCAGCAGCCAGAGCTCCGACTTATAGGAAATATCTTTTTTTGTCTCTTTCCTGCTTTCATTTTTTTTTCCTCGTTGCAGAATTCCATTTCGCACCACAGGCTGACATTCCAGCCGTTACCTTTAGGATACGTTTGACTTATTGTTCATTTACTAAGAAGTGAAGGTTTTTGGAGATCCGGGAAAATCCATAAGATAGAGATGATCAGTTGTTGAGTTGTTGCCCCCTAAAAATACTTTTAAAGGTATTATTATTACTAGTGTTATCATTATTACCTGGATGTGTTTAGTCTAAGGGCCACGTCACACGGGCGTGTTTGCGTGCAACATGAATAGATTGATTTTAATGGGTTTGTTCACATTTCCATCTTTTACGTGTGTGAAAAAAATGCAGCATGCTCTACTTTGTGGGTTGGTCCGCATAGACGTCTATGGGGGGTGTACAAGTGCGTGTGCAATATGCGAGAAAATGTGCAATACACTGCGCAATTCACATCTGGAACTATTTAGACTAAATAGCCATTTAAATTGGCGCATGTTTGCCTGTTGCACGCAAGTGTACATGCCCTGTGGGCACAATGGGTGCAGGAAAAGACGCCGACATGCATGTAAAAAAAACTAATTTATAGCACAAATTTGTGGTTCTGAGGTGTGCTCAATTGCTCATACCCTCGTGTAAAGTCGCCCTTAGGCTACTTTCACACTGCACGTTTGTTATGGTATTGACATATATGTTGAGAGCGGATCCATAAGCCCCATTCACGTGATGAAGGGTCTTTTGGCTTCCATTGGGCTGCTATCTATAAGGGTACATAGAAAAACATATTGGACTGGCCATATCCTCCGTTATATATCAATGGCCGCCATAGTAACAATGGCCAATGTGAGGCTACTCCAACGCTATGCTTCAACCCAAAAGCAGAAAGGAGTATAATGCCAAAGAATTACTTTATTAAAGACATACCTAAAACACATATAACAATACAACACAAGGGGACTGCGATAAAACCACGGATCCAATGGATATGGGATTAAAGTGCAGAACAGGTCTCATAGATCATAGAATGGTAGAGTTGGAGGGGAACTCCAAGGTCATCGGGTCCAACCCCCTGATAAATGATAAAAGGATATACAAAACTCAACACAAATCACAGAGACTCTAGTTAGGCCAGGCTCACACGAACATGCGTACTTGATGTGTGCCGCCTATCCTCATACTCTATCTTGCACTATATGCACATATAATATGTGCCAGGATAGTGCACTGTCTGCACTATCTTCTCCTCTATCTCTCTTGTTGCCCTCCCACCAGTCCCTAGTTTAAGCACTCCTCCAACCTTCTAGCCATCTTCTCTCCAGTACAACTGCCCCCTCCCCATTGAGATGCAGCCCATTCCTATAGAAGAACCTGTAGCCAACAGCAAAGTCAGCCCAGTTCTCTAGGAACCCAAACCCGTCCTTCCTGCGCCAACTCTGGAGCCACTTGTTTACCTTCCTAATCTCCCGCTGCCTTTCTGGTGTGGCACGTGGTTCAGGTAGTATATCAGAAAATCAGCATTGTCCAGCAACTAAAAGACTAATAAGGGAAGAAGATTATCAGGTAACTTCTAGAGTTGAGCGAACATACTCTGGCAAGCTTGATGCTCGTTCGAGTATTAGCGTACTCGATGGTGCACGTTACTCGAACGAGCATCAAATCGCGTTCAACCCCACCCCAGCTTTTGGCTCCCCCCCCGCTGTTACGTGCCTGTTTCGGCCCCTCCCTGCCACGACGCAGCGCGCGTCATTGGAAAATTTTGGGTCTGGCAGGGAGGGGAAGGGGAAGGGGGAGAGAGAGAGACGAATTGAAGTCAATGGGGTTCGTTACTCGAGTAGAGCTCTCGAATTTTACGAAAAGCTCGACTCGAATAACGCGGGCCCGAGCATTTGGGTGCTTGCTCATCTCTAGTAACTACCTTATATAGGGTGACCTAGATAAGCCTCGGGGTGGAGCCCGGGTATCTATTTTAAATGAATAGTGTTGGCACAAGGGATAACTTTGTAGATACTTTGTTGCAGAACAATGAAAATACCAACCCTACATTGTGCTGCTCTTGGCAATGCCCATCAAGCCCAGGCAGCACCATGCTTTGAAGCAGAAAATAAGTCAAAGGCAGTTTTTATAGGCAACTAGTCGAATTACCAGACTTTGCACGGGTCTATTTTGTGTAACTGTTTGCTGTTTGTGTGCGGTTACCAACTTCATTCGCTACTGATATGAAGCCAGCACAATAAACATAATAAAGTACAGTCCTTTCATGACGAGTAATGAAAAATGGCTGGATTGTTTGGCGCAGAAATTTGACGTCTCGCCAGTAGCATCCCAAAGAGACTTTAATTAAAGGGGTTGTCTCATTACCGGACAACCCCGCTTCAATAAGATCCCTGTATTAACCCATTAACGACCACACAGCTAGCCATTAAGGGGCCTTATTCTGATGCATGTGCCTTTTCACAGCACGGCATTAGAAGCCTGGCACAGGTCTCCCATGCCAGGAGAAGCAGATACTCGGTTGTCGGATGACAGCCTGACACTTGCTCTAAGAATAAGCATCGGCAAAACCTCTGACCTCCACAGTTTAACACTTTACATGCCGTGGTGAATGCAACTGCCACATGTAAAGGGCTGACAGGTGGAAGGGGCTCCCTCTGTCATCCATCAGACACCCGCAATGTGATCTCAGGGTCCTGATGTGTTGCTTAGGCACTCGGAGGCCATATGCAAGCCATATTCCATGTGTATGAAGTATAGCAGAGTATTATAAGAAAATAAAAGATATGATATTCAGGTACCCTAATGGGGCGAAAATAAAAAGTTAAAAAAGTCTAATTAATAATAAAAACATCAAAACCCACGTTTCCCACTTTACTACGTAAAAAAGAAATTGAATCTGGTATGGCTGCACTTGTAATGACCCACAAAAAAATGTTGTGCATTATTTAACTTGCCCAGCGCACGCCATGAAAAGAAAATATAGCGGGAATAGCTAATTTTGCCTTTCAAAAAATGGAATACAAAAAGATCAAAAAATTATATGGATCAACAAATGGTACTATTAAAAACTACAATTCTACATGCAAAAAAAAAAGCCTTACACAGCACCGTTATCCTAAAAATAAAGCAGATGTCTTAATGCAGCCACGCGGAAAAATAACTTGCGAAAAACAAAACCGTTAAAAATAAAAACATGCCAGGGTTGCGGATTTTGCTTCTAGAAAAAAACTGGAATAAAAAAGTAATCAAAATTTTATTTATTTCCAGAAATTGGATAAATGAAGACTAGGGTTCATCCCACAAAAAACAAGCCCCCATAGAGCTCCGTCAATGGAAAAATAAAAATGCTGTGGCGACACAAAAGCAATTCCTCTAAAAAAAATAAGCGTTTTTTGTGCACAAAAAAAGCAAAACATAAAGAAAATCACAGAGACCCGGTTGACATTTTGCACATCTGCTTGAACAGTGTCTGGCGAACAGGACCTTACCCAATCATTAGCCGGCGAGGGGTTAACTGACTGGTACTGGTGTGAGGCGCAACTTTCTTCTCTTTTCTTCTACTACCTTCTTCCTCTCTGTCCCCGCCCACTCTTCCACCCTTCCTCTTTCATCTAATCCTTCTGTCTACGTCCCCCCCAACCTTCCCTCTTCCCCCTCCCCTCCCCTAACGGCTCCCCTGGGTCATGCCTTGTAGTTGGAATAGTATAGAAATGTTATAATATTGTTAGGATTAGACATTATCTATTCATTTAATGTAACTCAATAGAATGCCTACCAATATGAGGATTAACAAAATAATAAACTACGGAGACCTCATTGGAAAACACTTTATCTGTAAGAACGTAACCCATCGACCTTTGGGTTTATGGGAATTGACATTGATTGTGTTACAGTGATGAATAACTGTGAAACTGATCATTTTCCTACTGCTTGTACCACACAAAGTGTCTAATAAAAATACATGTTGACCCCTAAATATATAGTAGCAGCCGCTGCACTGATGGACCAAGACAGACCTGTACTATTCATGATGACCTGACTAGCCCATCAACCACCCAGAGAGAAAGAGCACTGGTGCCTTTTGTGACTAGCAAAGACACAACTAATTTATTACCCCACCTATAGAGGCAGTAGGTTGGACCAATATATAAGCACCGGTGGATGCCATTTTTGAGCAAACTCTCACATCCCTGCTGGTGGTGAGTGTAGGACAACAAGCCTCAGTGGACAGTCAAGGGCCAGGAAGGACCAATGTATGTGCAGCCCAAGAGATCATCAGGGAGGCCTAAATCGAGACTGTGTAGGCCCAACAGATGAGAACCAGTGTGTGCAAGAGGAGAAGGAGTCCCCTGCCTGCTGTATGAGCTGACTACACCTGAGCAATATTCCTAGCTAGGGAAGAATGCAACCTCCACAGGTGCGATGAGCTGTAGATGACCGCAGGCACCAGGGCGGCCAAGAGAGAGATCCCATGTATTTGAAGAGAGGGTCAGTCTCATATGACCAAGGGTGATGACAACAGACACCTGCAGCAACCATCAGGCCACAGACCAAGAACAGAGGGGTGAGCTGATGAGATGCGCATGGGAAGAGAGGAAGTATCCCTACATGTTATACTGCTAGATGACTCAAGGTCCAGGAAGAAGAAACACAGCATCTTGGGCTAGGGGTGGCAGGTTATCAAGAGTTCATGCTTTGGCACCTGAATCAGCCCCTAACGGCCACAGAACCATCGGACAGATAATGCCCCGGATAAGTGGATACCACTGTAGGAGAGGAGAGCCCAAGCCAGAACAACTACCTGACATTGCTCCTGAATCTGGAGGTCGTTGGCGGGATTGGTAGTAGCAGAGAGTTTGCATACAGTTAATTCTTGAGGCTGCAAAAACTGTGACGTGTTGACTGCGATATATTGCCAGTTTAAATGCACTGTTTAAAGTGCACTTAACTAAGGAGAGAAAGAATGTATATACAATCTGTCAAAAAAATTCAAGCCCCTAGAAAAAGTTGTCATTTTGCAGCAAAACTCGGCATGCAGTCACATCTCAGGCAGATATGCAAATGATTGGAGTTGTGGTGTGATTAGATGAATGGTCTTGCCATCTGAGACCCTAGAAGTGGTTCCACCATTGGCCTATAAGAGGCTCTCGGAGGCTCCTTGTGTGTAGTGATCTCTTTTCCTCATATGTAGAGCTTGATGACCACTAAACGCCTCTACGACACAGACAAGAGATGTCATCCTGTTACCAGAGTCTGAGAGGGGCGCATTATTGGAATGTGAGAAACTGGATGATCATATCAACAAATTGCCCCCCGCCAGGCCGTTCTGACCAGACTGTTATGAGGTGTGATACCAACTTTGACAGCCTATGAGTTTGCATAATCTAGAGGCTCAGTTGTAGTAAATATGGACTGATATGCCACAGGATACCATAAGGTACCTGTATGCCTCCATGCCCGCCCGTATCACATCTTGTATCCAAGCTAGAGGCGGTGCAACTGGGTACTAGAGCCTCCATGCCCACCTGTATTACATCTTGTATCCAAGCTAGAGGCGGCTCAACAGGGTACTAGAGCCTCCATGCCCACCTGTATCACATCTTGTATCCAAGCTAGAGGCGGCTCAACAGGGTACTGGTGCCTCCATGCCGGCCCGTATCACATTTTGTATCCAAGCTAGAGGAGGTACAACAGGGTACTAGAGCCTCCATCCCAACCCCCATATCAAATCTTGCATCCAAGTTAGAGGCGGTACAACAGGGTACTATAGCGTCAATGCACACCGGTATCACATCTTGTATCCAAACCAGAAGCGGTACAACAGGGTACTAGAGCCTCCGTGCCCGCCTGTGTCACATCTTGTATCCAAGCTAAAGGCGGTACAGCAGGGTACTAGAACCTCCATGCCCCTTATATCACATCTTGTATTCAAGCTAGAGGTGGTACAACAGGGTACCAGAGCCTCCATGCCCACCCATATCACATCTTGTATCCAAGCTAGAGGTGGTACAAGCAGGTACTAGAACCTCCATGCCCACCTATATCACAACCTGTATCCAAGCTAAAGGCGGTATGGCAGGGTACTAGAACCTCCATGCCTCTTATATCACATCTTGTATTCAAGCTAGAGGTGGTACAACAGGGTGCTAGAGCCTCCATGCCCACCCATATCACATCTTGTATCCAAGCTAGAGGCGGTACTACAGGGTACTAGAACCTCAATGCCCCCTATATCACATCTTGTATCCAAGCTAGAGGCGGTACAACAGGGTACTAGAACCTCAATGCGCCCTATATCACATCTTGTATCCAAGCTAGTGGTGGTACAACAGGGTACTAGAACCTCCATGCCCCCTATATCACATCTTGTATCCAAGCTAGAGGCAGTACCACGGGTTACTAGAGCCTCCCCTTAAGTGTTCAGTTTTCTGCAACAAACGATCCTTTTGCTCTGATACTGTAATCACTTATATCAGCGTTACAATCACACAGAGAAAGTTTCCTTCTATTCCGACAACTTCTAGGGGAGGGATTGGTTTTTACAATGAGTCCATATGAAGAACAAATATAAAGCTTTTATTGGTATTGTATGTGTGTATAATGCGAAGATCTGACCTTTCATCTGTTTGTACAAGGTAGCAACACAGGATTATTCTGTATTTCACAATACAAATCTTTGTCATCGGTTTGAGCATTATCGCCTTCTCTTATTATTAAACAAAGATCAACTCTACAAAGCAGCAATGAAACGGGAAAGAGGTATAGATGCAGCAAAGCGGAGCGTGACACGAAGCAAAGGTGCCAATGCAAAATGTGTAACAAGGCGCCGACTACCATGTGCAATCTGTAACACTGGTCTCCTCTTATGTGGCAGAGGGGTCATGGCGTTCCGTGACTGCTACCTCCGCACCTTCTATGTTGCTCTACTGGTAACCCGGTGCCAAACTTTTCTCATTATATATAAAATGCATTATATTATATATGATATTTATCTGAACTAAACCTAAAATATTCTCCACAACGTGTAAAAGTGAAGGACGAACAAGATAGATGATGGCAGAGTCCCTAACGATGTGAACAAATGCTTTAGCTGTCAGAACAACATTTGCAGGTCGCCGCAGCAGACATTATTGACTTATATCGGAGTATATAGACCCCGCTACATGTTACCTTGGCGCTCGTAATAATGATTTATGGAATGTTTTCTGCTTGCGCAATAATAAGGGGTTACGCTCTTGTATTCATCCTAATGTAATGTGACTGCCCTTGTTTTTGGGATGTATGGAGGGACCTGTTTATAAACCCCGGGAGGACAGTAAGTAACAAAGGAGAAGTTTAGTGCGAGGAGGAGGTGACTGCGTAGGAGGGAGTCATTGGCAGACTAATGTTTTCTTAACATCAGCAGAGATTTTGTTTGTGTGTTTTGCTGAGAACACATTTCTTTTATTTTTACTGGAATCCAACCTTGACAGCGGCTGAGTGTTTCTATATTTCACCGCGAATAATCATTTGTCACTGAGGTGTAATTATAACCTCGCTAATGATTTTATATAACGGCACCACGCTCCACTGCTTCCTACCTCAGATGACATGATGCGTGATATATGAGGTACGGCGTGTTAATGATGCTGACCAACCGCATGCATGAGGCTCCAACGCATACATGATGCTGACCCAAAGCATACATGATGCTGACCTAACACATACATGATGTTGACCCAACACATACATGATGTTGACCAAACACATACATGATGTTGACCCAACGCATACATGATGCTGACCTAACACATACATGATGCTGACCCAACGCATACATGATGCTGACCTTACACATACATGATGCTGACCCAACGCATACATGATGTTGACCCAACACATACATGATGCTGACCAACCGCATGCATGAGGCTCCAACGCATACATGATGCTGACCCAAAGCATACATGATGCTGACCCAACGCATACATCATGCTGACCCAACTCATACATCATGCTGACCCAACACATACATGATGCTGACCCAATGCATACATGATGCTGACCTAACACATACATGATGTTGACCCAACACATACATGATGCTGACCCAACGCATACATGATGCTGACCTAACACATACATGATGCTGACCCAACGCATACATGATGTTGACCCAAAGCATACATGATGCTGACCCAATGCATACATGATGCTGACCTAACACATACATGATGTTGACCCAACGCATACACAAGGCTCCAATGCATATATACGACTCTGACACATACATAATGCTGACCCAACGTGTACATGAGGATGAAACACATACATGATGCTGACCCAACGCATACACGAGGCTCCAATGCATATATACGACACCGACAAATACATAATGCTGACCCAACGTGTACATGAGGATGAAACACATACATGATGCTGAATAGAGATGAACGAGCATACTCGCTAAGGCAAACTACTCGAGCGAGTAGTGCCTTATTCGAGTACTTGCCTGCTCGTCTCTAACGATTCAGCTGCCGGCGCGGGTGAGCGGTGACTTGCGGGAGTGAGCAGGGGGGAGCGGGGGGGGGAGAGAGTGAGAGAGAGATCTCCCCTCCGTTCCTCCCCGCTCTTCCCCAACGCTCCCCGCCCCCCGCCGGCTGCCAAATCTTTAGAGACGAGCGGGCAGGTACTCGAAAAAGGCACTACTCGATCGAGTAGTTTGCCTTAGCAAGTATGCTCGCTCATCTCTAATGCTGACCCAACGTGTACATGAGGATGAAACACATAGATAATGCTGGCCCAACGTGTACATGAGGATGAAACACATAGATAATGCTTACCCAACATGTACATGAGGATGAAACACATATATGATGCTGACCCAACGTGTACATGAAGATGAAACACAAACATGGTGCTGACCCAACCAACGCATACATGAGGCTCCAACGCATATGTACAACTCCGACACATACATAATGCTGACCCAAGGTGTACATGAGGATGAAACACATACATGATATTGATCCAATGCATACATGAGTCTCCAAAGCACACGTGATACTGACCCCATGCATAAAGTGCATAAGGCTCTGATGTATACATGATGCTGACCCGACACATATATGTACATGAGGCTCTGACAAATACATGATGTTGACCGGAAGCATACAGAAGGCTTTCTCACATACAAAGAGTGGTCATAAATGGCTGCACATCCAATTGGAAGAATGTGCAAGTGGGCTACCACAAGGCTCTGTCCTTGGCTCAGTGTTATTCAACTTTTGTATAAATGATCTGGAAGCTAAATAGATTTAGACCTGTTGTATTAATATCAAACCCCAGATTTCTTCCTAATGAAGAAATTGTGGTTAGCACAGATAGGGAGAGGAGAGACGATCGCTCTAACCATTGCGTCCAATTTGTTACGACAGAGTCCAATCACTCTAGAGAGATTGTGAGTGTGGAGTCGCCAGACTACAGATAGATTTGTAACCAGTTTTTACAGGGTACTGCCAAGTGAAGACCGAAAGCACAAATCACCAGCTGATCTGGTCTAACGCACCGCAGCACTCTACAATGCCCCTCCAACTTTTAAAGGTAAGCTGGAACACAGACTATTAATTATGATCAAAATCTCTTCAGAGTTATGGTTCGTTTTAAAACGGACAATGCTCGACTAATAAATTGCAGATTTATTCTAAAAGAGACTAGCAGTGCATATATATGTATGTATATGCACTGCTAGTCTATATATATATATGTATGTATATATATATATATATATATAAAGGATATACAAGAAGGTTGTTACACAGGAGTATAAAGGAATACAGCCATACACAACAAGACAGTATTTTAAAATAAAACAAGGAGAAAGATAAAAGAAAGATACTAGATTGGGAATATCCGGCCCAAGGTTTTGATTCATGCAGAGTCACTGAAGCAAATGGAAACAGCCTTACTCCTGGGCATATCTCGGAAGTCTGACACTGGGTCTTTCCGAGACCCTAAGTTTAAAAGTTTTCCCAAAACACAACTCCCCCCCCCACCCCATCTGAGGTCATTGAAAGAAGGGTGGGGTGAATGTGTATGGACCTGTGGAAAAAACATAATTCCTCATTTCAGCTATTTCCACAGGAGAACCTCCAATAGGAAATATATGCCTGTCATATTTCCTGTCAAGATTTTAACTATTTAGTGATAGCAAACATGACACGTAAATTATAACCAGGTACGTGGATATGCCATTCAGGGGTGTTCTGGGTGCCGCACCCCAATGTGTTTATGTGAATTTTGTTCAGCTGGCCCGCCCGCTTGTGAAAATATAATTTATATCAGGCTACGACCTTCACACAACTAATAATATTTATTAAAATATTTTTCCCTAATTTGCATCCTGACTCCACAATGTCTGCGAGAATCCAGCTCCTGGGTAAATGATTTTCCTTAAGGTTCATTTACACACAAAAACAATCTTTCCATCGATTGAAAGATTGAAAGTTTAAGCAATCATTTTGCAGAAAGTGTTAATGGACATGTCCAGTAGCACTTTATCACCTTCATTTGCGTGTAAAAGGGCCCCCAGGAGCTGTTTGTAGAGCCCAGCGGGTACCTTTTAAAGAATGTTTTTTATATAATTAAGACCCTATTAACTTGTGATTTCATGACATGTTATGTCTTACTTCTATCCTACACTACTGTAGTGGTTCCCCATTTGTGGTCTCATACTCACCTATATATTTCTGTCAGTCTCTTTTTAACCTTCTTATGTAACACTTCATGTTCATTTTTACATTAATTTACATATATGTCTTAGACACCTTTTCTCATATAGTTTGTACTATTATCATTATTGTCCATAAGTATTTGTGTTTACTTTATATACCATATATTCTATTGTATGTAATTTTTATTCACTGTGCTTTGTCACCGTAAGGGCTTAGTCACACGGGCGTTTATTGCCGCGATTTGCGCATGCGCATGCGTCCGGCGACTTTTTAAAACCATTGCTTTGCAATGGTATCGGACACATGAGCGCTTTTTATGCGCTCGTCCGATAAATTAGAGAACAGAAATCGCAGATCGCACCTATCTGCGATCTGCGATTCCTGTTCTCTTCTCTATATGCGCTCAACGGGGCCGGCGGCAGCAGCGCCGACCCCATTGAGAACATACAGAAGACAAATCATTCTTCTCTGCCACAGCTGTAACAGCTGTGGCAGAGAAGAACAATGTTTGCCCATTAAATTCAATGGAGCGGCAATACAGCCGACTCCATTGAAAGCAATGGGCTGCCGGCGTGCACGGGATGAATTGTCGGGAAGGGGTTAAATATATAACCCCTTACCTGCAATGCATCCTTAAATGTGAAAAAATTAAAAAAAAGGATGTACTCACCTGCTCCCGGCAGCTGGAGATCCCGGCGGTCGGCCTGCAGTGGGTGTGAAGGAGGTGTGACTCAGGCTTGCCCCTGATTGGCTCAGCCTGAGCCAATCAGAGGCTGATCTCAGTCACACCCATTCATGAATTCATGAATGGGTGTGACTGAGACTTGCTTCTGATTGGCTCAGCGCTGAGCCAATCAGGGGCAAGTCTGAGTCACACCTCCTTCACACCCACTGCAGGCCGCCCGCCGGGATCTCCAGCTGCCGGGAGCTGGTGAGTACATCCTTTTTTTTTATTTTTTCACATTTAAGGATGCATTGCAGGAAAGGGGTTATATATTTAACCCCTCCCCGACAATTCATCCCGGGCTCGCCCGCAGCGCTTGCATTCAATGGAGCCGCTGTATTGCCGGCTCCATTGAATGCAATGAGCTGGACAGCTCCGGCCCGTTTCTAATGAAACGCGGCTAGGAGCAGATTTTCGGGCGATTTTTGGGCCGATTTTTCGGCGCCGGTCACGCGATTTGCGCATGCGCATCCGTCATGCGATGCGCAAATCGCGTGAAAAAACGCCCGTGTGACTAAGGCCTAATGATGTGTTTTAGATGTATTTCCCTCTTTTTCTAATTTGTTATTAACTTCTTATTCTTCGCTCTGAATCTTACCTTTTACTATGTATTGCTTAGTCTGTATATTTTAACTAGCTGAACTGATGAAGGGGGTTGGCCCCGAAATGCGTTTTCCCATGCTGGCCACGCACGATATTTAGTAAAAGAGACGTTTCGCCTCATCTTCAATATTTCTTTCACATTTCGAGTGTTGCGCTATTTTATCACCAGTTCTTTTAGTCTTATCCTCCAGGTAACTGTTTTGGCTTGGGGTCTCTTGTCCTACAGTGGTATCCACTTATCCGGGGCATTATGTGTCCGATGGTTCTGTGCCCATTAGGGGCTGAGGCATGTGCCAAAGCATGAACCCTTGATAACTTGCCACGCCTAGCCCGAGATGTTGGGTGTTTCTTTCTCCTGAACCTTGCCTCCTCTAGCTATATAGCAAGAAGGAATACTCCCTGTCCTCCCATGCGTATCTCGTCAGCTCACCCCACTGTTACTGGTGTACGGCCTGCTGGTTGCTGTAGCTATCTGTTGTCATCTCTTTTCCACAATGTTGGCTGCCGTTATCTACAGCTTATTGCAGCTATGGGAACTGCGTTCTTCCCCAGCCAGGAATATCGCTCAGGTGTAGTCAGCTCATACAGCAGGAAGGGGACTCCTTCTCCTCTTGTACACATTGGTTCTCAACTGTTGAGCCTACAACCACAGTCTCTCTTTAGGCCTCCCTGGCCCTGAGGATCTCTTGGGCTGCACTGCTTTCCATGCATTGGTCCTTCCTGGCCCTTTACTGTCCACTGAGGCCTCTTGTCATGCAGTCACCACCAGCAGGGATGTGAGAGTTTGCTATACAGTATACTCAAAAATGTCATCTACTGTGCTTATGGATTGGCCCCACCTACTGCTTCGATAGAAGGGGAAATACATTATCCGTGTCACTGCTCGTCACATAAGGAACTAGCGCTCTTTCTTTTCAGTCCTTCTGGGTGGCTGACGCACGAGTTAGGTCACCCCATCATGAATAGGGCAAGAGTGTTTTGATTTATCAGTGCAACAGCGGTCTCATAAAAGGTGAGCTCTCTTGTGGAGGGGAAGTCAACCCCTTACTAATCTATCTATCTATCTATCTATCTATCTATCTATCTATCTATCTATCAATCTATCTATCTCATATCTATTTATCTCTCATATCTGTATCTATCTATCTATTTAATATCTGTCCCATATCTATCTATCTCATATCCATCTATCTATCTCATATCTATCTATCTATCTATCTCATATCTATCTATTTATCTATCTCATATCTATCTATCTATCTATCTATCAATCTATCTATCTCATATCTATTTATCTCTCATATCTGTATCTATCTATCTAATATCTGTCCCATATCTATCTATCTCATATCCATCTATCTATCTCATATCTATCTATCTATCTGTCTATCTCATATCTATCTGTCTCATATCTATCTGTCTTATATCTATCTATCTCATATCTATCTATCTATCTCATATCTATTTATCTCTCATATCTCTATCTATATATCTATTTATCTAATATCTGTCTCATATCTATCTATCTGTCTCATATCTATCTATTAATCTATCTATCTATCTCATATCTAACTAATATCTATCTATCTATCTAGCTATCTAGCTATCTATCCAGCTAGCTATCTAGCTATCTATCTATCTCATATCTATCTATCCATCTATCTATCTCATATCTATCTATCTCATATCTATCTATCTATCTATCTAATATCTATCTATCTCATATCTATTTATCTCTCATATCTATCTATCCATCTATCTATCTCATATCTATCTATCTCATATCTATCTATCTCCTATCTATCTATCTATCTCATATCTATCTATCTATCTCATATCTATTTATCTCTCATATCTTTATCTATCTATCTAATATCTGTCTCATATCTATCTATCTATTTATCTATCCACATATTTAATATCTATCTAATATAATCTATTTATCTATCTATCGTAATTTATTATCCTAACCGCTGTTCCTGCTGGATGATGTAACGACGACTGACATGAACATGACTTGACAGCACAACTGTTACCAAGAATAACATCTCGCTGCTTAATTCCATCCAAGTATTTGTGATCCAGAATTCTAATGTGGTTCCAAGCCTAGGAAGAGATAAACAAATACACTTCACAGGCTTAGCTTATTCTGTACGATGAGAAGCCGCTCTTTGCTAGTAACCCCTCACTAAAATCTGCTAAATTGGGTGATTAAATTTTAGGAAGGCCTCCAGATTCCCCTTTGGACTGTATTTAATATCTGTAAAGCTGCCTCTTGGCTTTGCCAAAGTAAACATAATTGCAAGCAGTTCAAAGGTGAGTAAGCCTAAATGTTTCTCTTAGCCTGAAAGGAATCTGTTTTAGGACTGAACTCAGCATGTTAGGGAGTGCCCCGGCTCCCAGCATGGTGGGCACAACTGCATCTGTGTACACAACACTCGCTGCTCCCCCACACAAATACTGAAAAAATTCTCATTAAAAATTATTGCTGTGTCAACATGCGGGGCCACCGGACCCAATCTGGAAAATCCATTCATTGCTTCTCCTTACAGAGGAACGGCCTGAGGGAGATAGAGTTTAAAAGTGAAGTCATCTGCTGCTCCATGTCCTGTCACTCATCATTCGGCCACTGACCTCTTCTTTAGTGTCAAGTCTTCTAATTTTACTTCTTTTATACCACAATAAGGCAGGAAGGGTGAAGTGTAAGATCTGTCCGGCTTGCCTGGAGAAAGAAAGATAAAAGAGATAGATAGATAGATAGATAGATAGATATGAGATAGATAGATAGATAGATATGAGATAGATAGATAGATAGATATGAGATAGATAGATAGATAGATATGAGATAGATAGATAGATAGATAGATAGATATGAGATAGATAGATAGATAAATATGAGATTGATAGATAGATATGAGATAGATAGATAGATAGATATGAGATAGATAGATAGATAGATATGAGATTGATAGATAGATATGAGATAGATAGAGAGATAGATAGATAGGAGATAGATAGATAGATAAATATGAGATAGATAGATAGATATGAGATAGATAGATAGATAGATATGAGATAGATAGAGAGATAGATAGATAGGAGATAGATAGATAGATAAATATGAGATAGATATATATGAGATAGATAGATAGATAGATAGATAGATAGATAGATAGATAGATAGATAGATAGATAGATAGGAGATAGATAGATAGATAGATAGATATGAGATAGATAGAGAGATAGATAGATAGGAGATAGATAGATAGATAGATATGAGATAGATAGAGAGATAGATAGATAGGAGATAGATAGATAGATAAATATGAGATAGATAGATAGATATGAGATAGATAGAGAGATAGATAGATAGGAGATAGATAGATAGATAAATATGAGATAGATAGATATGAGATAGATAGATAGATAGATAGATAGATAGATAGATATGAGATAGATAGATATGAGATAGATAGATAGGAGATAGATAGATAGATAGATAGATAGATAGATAGATAGATAGATAGATATGAGATAGATAGATATGAGATAGATAGATAGGAGATAGATAGATAGATAGATATGAGATAGATAGATAGATAGATAGATATGAGATAGATAGATAGATAGATAGGAGATAGATAGATAGATAGATAGATATGAGAGAAATAGCAGCATTTCAGAATAAAAATACATGAACCAAATGGGCATATCTGACCCGGGTTCATGTTGCCCGTGGTTTGGTCTATATAAAGCTCGTGACAGGTTCACTTTAAGCTAGAATAGGCAGATTTGGAAAAACAAAATTTTTAGTTTGTTGCTGGTCTCTATTAAGCATACCAGTAGTCTTTATATTCAGAATAGATGTTCTCAGCCTTATTGACACCCCGCTTAATAAAATATTCCATAGAAATTTCCTTCTTGACCCAAGGAGCTGAAGCAAGCCGCACAACAAAGTAAAATCTTCCAGTTCCAGAATTAATTGAATTGCACACTTCTATGAGAAGGTTCACGGTCCTTCCACATCTTCGCTCTTCACTGTCTGAATGCGACTTCAACTTTTGTGATACTGAAAAGATAATAGTTCGTAACGGTTTTGTCAGAGCAGAATAATATTTTCTTCAGCAAGGACATTAGGAAATATCTCAAAAGGTTTTATCAATCATTTGTTGTAACGAACAATGGTACCAAGTAGAAACGCTCTTGGACCAGTGAAAGCATTGACATAATTTACCCGTGAGTTTGGAGGATGTTATGTTTCCTACACTGCAAGCCTTATTATTCCCTAGAACCAATATCTCCTCCAACTAAATGCTCCAGTAAAGTTATTATTTTGACTATACATTGTTTTTTTTTTGGGTAAATCAGTTTTTATTGAAAAGTCTTTCAAAGTACAATAACAACCGACTCTCGTCACTTATCGGAATTACTCAGTGAAGATAGCGAATCTTGCCAAAATCCAACCTATACTGCTTGGATAATAACGACACAGCTATGATATTGGCAAAACTAGAAAGTGTCTTCATCCTCGTGAAAAACAGAAAGAGAGTCTCAAATAATTAAGAAAAAACACATAGAAAGGGGGTGGGGAAGGGCAGGAATGGGACAAGGGGTGGGGAGGGGGGGAAGAAGGAAGAGGGGCACATCCCAACAAGAGTGCATAATATCAAAGGAATTGCAGAGAAAAGGACTTGGCGACTTCCATACAATGCCCCTCAATCAGAATCGTTTCACTGAGAGCTAATTAAACCAAGGGGAAGATCTACAAGGTACTATGACTCAGCCTGAATGTCCAATCAGAGGCCTCAAACTCTTCCAAGGGCTCCATATCTGCAAAAATTTGTCGTGCATGCCGTTAGACCAACTAGAAAGCTCCTCCAGGTTGAAAATCAAATCAACCTTCTCAATCCATTGTATCAAGGAGGGTGGTTCTTTTTGTAACCAGTGTATGGGTATCAAGGCTTTAGTCGCATCAATTAAAAAGGCCAGCAATTTGTTTTTTAGAGGATGAAACGACGCAGAGGGTTTCCACAGAAAAATTATCTCACGGGAGATGGCCAGATCCGGGGAAATTTTTCTTCATTACCTTCTCCACTCCCTGCCAGAAGGGTGTCAAGATCGGGTATCTCCACCATATATGTAGAAATGAACCCTCCTCTCTATTACACCTTCAACATCTTCCATGGGGAGCTAATTTATAGGCATGGAACCACTGAGGGGTCTTATACCATCTGACCAATAATTTATAGTGACTCTCTTGAGCCAGGATACAGGGAGAGAGGCCAAATGAAGTGCTCAGAATTAACTTGCTATCATTAGTGGAAAGAGAAATTTCCAATTCTTTTTCCCACCAAGTGAGAATTGGGTGGGTTTAATTGGCCCTGTTGGAGAGATAAGGTGTCTTCGTAAGGCGGCGATTTTCCTAGATTTAGGGTTAGAATCATACAACGCCTTTTCAAATTGCGTCCGAGGCCTGGTTGAAATGTACAATCTATCGAAATCCCTGTAGTGAGTGTAAGATATCAGAGGGGCTCCAGTGAGCTAGGGCCTGGATGTCCCCCACACTGAGGCCCTCAAATTTCTGCCAAACTGACAGAGTACAGGGGTCGAATGGTAGGTTTAAGAGTTTAGGGACGGAAGGTAATGGCATGCACAGGGAGGGCCCGGGGGCCATCTCCTCTCTTAGTCCTGCCCAAACCTCACAAGGGCCCCTTGTTCTGCCTTTGTTTAACCGTGAAAGCCACAAATCTTCAAGAGACCAACCCCACTAGAGCCCTCGGCCAGCACAAAAAGTAATTTATCCCTCAATGGTCGGACCAGGTCCTATACATCGTTTTTTACTGTCTTTTCCAATCCCCATGCTTTATACTGCAACTCTGCTTGTTTACATTAGATGTGATTGGAGAGTTCTAGGGCCAGGAAGGCTATCATTTCTCCTTAAGGAGTGCACGTAGAAGATGTGAGGAGACTTATAAGGGCATCCATACTCCAATGGGAAATATGCAAATGGGAAGATGGAACAATATCTCTGCAGTGCCACCTATTGGAAGCCAGCAATTCTGCAAGTCAATGTTAGGCTCTTTAAATAAGCCTTATAACAATGACTGGAAATTGTGAGCCAAAGCCAAAATAATCATGCACAGACAGTTATTTTTGGATGATTGCCCCTCATCAGTGTGCAGTAGGTTTGGGCCTTGGCTAGTAAGAGGCCTATGGATGTAGGTCAGGAAGGGTATCGTTTCTCCATAAAGAGCACCACCTATTGAAAGGCACCTTCCTGACCCCGTCATTGTTATAAGGCTTGTTTAAAAAGCCTAACATTGACTTATAAGAATGTTGCCTTCCAGTGGGTACAAAGGCATTATTAAGCCATCTTCCCATTTGGAGAGTTCTAAAGTCTCAAATTGGTCTTTGTTTCTAAGCAGTGATGCAATCATAGAATACAAAAGACAGACTCTAAGGCCGCCACGGATCACTAGGATATGCCATCAATGCCAAATCAGTGGGAGGGTGACCACATTGTCTCCTGTTCATTCCACTCTACTTTTTCTGTTGGTCCAATGCAGTATAAGGCCAACCAAGGGTTCTACCCAAGCAGAGTAGATAGAAAATAAAGAGGCACAATGCTTGATTTAAGTATCTGTGGGAGTCACAGTGATTGACCCCCAATTGATTATTTAGCAACTAAAAGAACATGCTAGCAGTGTACCATCAATGTCTGTATTGAGACAACCCTTTCATATTAAGGGCTCTGTCAGATGAACGTGGTTTACACGCTGCTAAGCAATGTGTAAACCATGCTGCTGACATGCAGAATGAATAGCCCCTAGCTCCGCGGAGCAGCCCGTTCACACGTCTGTGGTGTCAACAGCCTGCTTCCATGGCTCCCATAGGATCTTACGGTAAGCACCCTGGACAGCACGTACCATGGAGACGACAGGCAAGTCGGCACTCGCTGTCCGTTCTTTTTTAGAAGCGCATATCCTGTGCTTCTAAAAAGGGTCCATTTGAGCTCCTCTATAGCAACCTATTGGTTGCTATACAAGCGTGGTTTACATGCTGCTGTAGCAGCGTATAAAACACTCTTGTCTGACCAAGCCCTTAGAAAAAACTACTCTACGCTGAGCTACACTCAGTTTCTGGTAAAAGGATCACATTTTAGCATCTGCTTTATAGCCCAGAGTTGCCATCTTTCTTGACAGGTCCTCTTCTCTAAAAGACCATTTGTCACTGCAAATTTGGACAATCGCCTCAAGACGTTTTATCTGTATTGCAGATTCTATTTCCAATTGGTAAAAAATATTGGACCCCTCCAAGATTTTCTTAGGAACTTGAAGGCAGGCCATTTTCTGGTACATGTGTTGTACAGACGGCGTAGCTACATCGATGATTTATACTTTTTTGTCTCCAGGCCTACAACCTAAATCTCTTAATGGTATTTTTTGCAGGCAAAAAGAGACTTTATTACCTAAAAAATAACATTTGGTAAAAGTGCCAACATTTCCCCAGTGTGCGTGTGTTTGTCTTTATCAGATGGTCACAAGTTCATAGAATAACATCATGAGATGGTCTCATACATGAACCGCTCGCCCTCATGAACAAACTCTTCCTTTTCCTCAGCTTCATCTTGTTTTCCTGCCCCAGGCGTAAGACAGCAGAATACAGTTGTTTTATTCTACTGCCGTCTCTGGGAAGAGAGACATTCTTCTGTCCTTAAGCACTGAGGTTTTAATAACGTGTCAGACCCATGTAAATGAAAACAGAAAGAAATAACAGATTGGCTGGCAAATCTCTCCGCTGCGGGAGTGAGGGGGACTTTTTTTGCTTTTTCAAAAACAGCACGTTCTTGTCTTGTTGTACTGTTTTTGTATTGTTTTATGATAGTAGGAGCGCAGGGCAAGAATGGAAAGAAATCCTAAAAAGTTGCATCTGACCTGTCAACATGATGTTTATAACAGGAGCTGAAAATGTTTCTCATTTAGGATTAATTCATTTTTAGTGGTTCAAACTTTTATAATATTTTTATTAGATTTTTTTCTTAAAGGGGTTTTCCAGGACTTTAGTATTTTAGCCTTTTGACCTCACTGATAGACATTAACCCCTTAATGACATGGCCTATTTTGGCGTTGAGGACCAAGCGATTTTTTGGTATTTTTCCATCTCCATTTTTCAAAAGCCATAACTTTTTTATTTTTCCGTGGACGCGGCCGTGTAAGGGCTTGTTTTTTGCGTGGCGATCTGTAGTTTTTATAGGTGCCACTTTTGGGTATATAGACAATATCGTAAATTTTTTTTTTTTTTTTTTTTAATGATAACAGGGAGAGAAAACGCATCAATTCTGCCATAGATTTTTTTTTTTTTTTTACAGCGTTAATCATGCAGCATAAATGACACACTAAAATTTTTCTGCGGGTCGGTACGGTAACAACGATACCAAAATTGTTATTTTTTTTTAGGTTTTTACACTTTTTTGCAATAAAACCCCCTTTTTTTGGAAATCTTTTTTTTTTCTCTATAGCTGCATTCAAAGTCCTGTAACTTTTTTATTTTTCTATGTACGGAGCTCTATGAGGGCTTATTTTTTGCGAGACGAGCTGTAGTTTTTATTGGTACCATTTTGGGAAATGTACGGCTTTTTTGATCACTTTTATTGCATTTTTTGTGAGGCAAAATGCTAAATATTAGCATTTTGCCTCTGTTTTTTAGTGTTTTTTTTAACGCTTTTTGTCGTACAAAATAAAAAGCGTGTTCAACTTTTTGTACACGTCGTTACGGACGCGTCAATACCCAATATGTGGGGTTTTAGTTTTTTTTCCCTTTTTTTATGCTAATATTAGAAAAAGCATAAAAAAGGGGTTTTTTACATTTTTTTTTTTACATTTTTATTTTTTTTACACTTTTCTTTTCTTTTTTTTAATACTATTTGAGTCCCTCTGAGGGACTTACAACACTGTGCCTATGATCGCTGTCATAAGGCATGGCAAAGCTACTGCTCTCCCATGCCTTATCGCTTGTACAGCGATAATAGGCACAGGCAATACAGGACGCCAGGGTCTGGCGTCCTGTTGCCATGGTGACAGGCCGGGCTCTCGCGATAACATCGCGAGTTCCGGCCGGAGACACACAGGGATCGCGATCCCTCTGTGAACTCTTTCCCTGCCGCGATCTACTTAGATCGCGGCAGGGAAGGGGTTAACAGCGGCGGGCGCATCTCTGATGCCCCCCCGCTGTTGGAGCGGGACGCCGGCTGTGACTGACAGCCGGCTCCCGCTGCGGGATAGCGCGGGATCACATGTGATCCCGTGCTATCTCCAGGACGTACCAGGTACGTCATGTTGCGGGAAGTACCAGGCTGCCATGACGTACCAGGTACGTCCAGGAGCGGGAAGGGGTTAAACATGTCCATACATCATTTTAAGGTGGTGGCTTGGCTCACTGACTACTGATTGCCAGACTCCTGCTCTAACCACCAGTAGTGGAAAAACCTCAGATCCTGTCTGTTTAACCCTTACATGCCACAATCCATAGCAACTGCATCATGTAAGTGGATGACAGTGAAAATGGGCTCCTTCTATCTCCCATTGGCATCCCACAGTGCAATTTCAAGGTACCAATGGTTCCCATGGCAGCCAGAAACCTGACAAAGGCTTCCACATCTGCCATTAAATTCAGCCTATTAGGCCCTGCCTCTCGCAGAGTCTAATAGGCTGCTGTCATAGTCTTAGTCGAATGCAGTGCATAAGTAATGCAGTGTACTACCCTAGTGATCGACCAACCGCATCTTGAACTCCTCTTGAGGGAAAAAAAAAATACAATCCAAAAAAGGTCAATTACATTTAATTGAAAGAAAAAAAATCTAGTTTAAGAAAAAATATTAATTTTTCCCCAAAAAAACTCTTTTTAAATGGATAATATACCCTAAAGAATTTTTTAAAAGCAGCACATAATAGTTAAGGCCACATTTGTAATGACCCAGTTAATGAAAATATTTTTTTATTTATTGAGCATGATGAATGCCGTAAAAATAATTTTAAAAAATAATGCTAGAATTGCTATTTTTCTTTTTGTTTGTCTCTCAAGAAATGAAATAAAAGCAATCCCAAAGTCACATGTACCCCTAAATGGTACCAATAAAAACTACAACTCTTCCCACAAAAACAAGCCCTCACAGAGCTCCACTGCCGGAAAAACAAAACTGTTATGGATCAGAGAACAGAGAGCAGTTGATCGGTGGGGTCCCTAGAGACGAACCCCCACTGATCTGCTATTGATGACTTGTCTTCAGGATGGACCATTAATAGTTTACAAAAGGACAACCCCTTTTACATAGGCCAATCCTATACCATTTTGATGGAGCACCAATCAGCAAAATAGCATGTTGTTCAGGACTCCTTGAATTGTTAACATACAGCATAGGGTCACCGGTATGGGGCCGAATGCTTGCTACTACAGTCGTTTGTTCCCATACTGCTTGCACTCTTTAGCATCTCCCTGTTTAAATGGGAATATGTGCAGCTGAGAAATGAGCAATTGTTATGTTCATATAAAGGATCCAATCAGCCAACAAATGAGTAATTGCTTATTTGAAGGCTGATTTGGGGCCTATTCACAAAGCCAGCAAACGAAGTTTCTTACAAATGTTTCTGCCTGATCATTGACCCATGTGAAAGCGCCTTAACTACCACACAATCCCTTTAACTGCCATTGGAAATTTCCCATTTAAGGTAGTTGGACCATAGCAGTGAATAGGAGATGTCTGATAAACTAGTTTACAAGTTTAAACCAATACAACTGCAAATTTGTTTTTGTAAAAATGAGTGCCATAACTTAATAGAAAACCTTTGAAAAAAGTGGCAAACTTTTGGTAATTGCTCCTATTTCTGATTTACTAATATACAGCCAATTTTAGATGGGTTCCCGGTAGAATTGCTCTGTACTCCAGAATCACAAGTGGAACCAAAAACATCACTTGGATCCAGGGCAGCCATCAAAAATATCTGGACCCCTTACAGGAAAATGATAAGGACCCATATTCCCTGTTATATCCATCACCCGCCTTTTTATATCCATCAGCCACCTTATCAGCTACATTTGGTTGGCTCCTTCTCAAACACTAATTTTGGAATAAGGGAAATTGTTGCGTTTCCAGCACTAGATTGGAGCCATGGGTGTAGTAGCAGTGCAGATCTAGAGAGCAGTCAGGGGAGAGCCAGGAGTCGGCAACAGGTGGTCTAAGGTTGCAGTACAAAGTAGGGGTGGGTAGTATTGCCAGGAGGAAAGCCAGAGCTCAATAATGGAAGGTGTTAAGTAATTTTCAGAGGAGCAGGGTGGTAGTGGAGCTTGACCAAAGCTGTGGAGCACAATAATCACATGTTGAGGGAGTGGAAGGGCCAGGCTTTTATAATGAGCCTAATCTAGAGGAGAAGTGTGGTCAGGACAGGGAAACAGATCAGGAACCACAGGATCATTAGTCATTACTTGTTGTTGGCAGAGGAGCTGTCCGAGGGCTGGATGGCTCAGCAGAGAGAACTGCCGACTGGAGTGCAGGAGGTCTCTAATTAAGGTTTGTGCATTTACACTCAGGAATAAAAAGGCACCATGTTAGGCCATCATTGCATATAAAATCAGTTAGAAGGGACCTCCAGGGTCATCGGGTCCAACTCACTTCTCAATGAAAGAATCACTAAATCACCACAGACAAATGTCTGTCCAGCCTTTGTTTGAAGACTTACATTGAAGGAGAACTCACCACCTCTTGTGGTAACCTGTTCCACTCACTGATCACCTGCACTGTCAAAGGCTTTTCCTAATATCTAATTTGTATCTCCTCCCTTTCGGTTTCATTGCATTGTTTTTATTATACATTTTTATTATACAGTGAAGCTTCACAGCTCATTCAGCAACTAGTAGGTAGGAGGTGGGTAGCAGCTCACAGATGAGTTTAGGGCTCTTTTTTGCTTCAACCCCTGACAGATGTGCCATCTACATTGCCCTAATGACAGCCCTGTTAAGAATTAGCAAGACTGTAGCAAGTTTTAAAATTATCTCCTATCCACAGTATAGGGAATAAGTGTCTAATCAGTGAGAGTCCAACCATTGGGATCCCCACCGTTCACATAAACAGGGTTTCACTATACCCATATGAATGGGGCAGGAGTCTAATATGTATATTGCTGCTTCATTCATCTTTATCAGACTGCCTGAAATTGCATTAAGTATGCAATAAGCTCCTCAGCTCCCTCTAGTGGTCAATGCTGACAGTCATTTTATCATTTATCTATGTCTATGCAAAGGATTTAGAGCTCTGTATCAGCAAAACAAAGTTCCTACTACTATTCACCTATATTTCAATAAATACAGTACAGAAAAAACTATGATTCTAAAACATGAACATCCCCCTTAAATCTGTGTATGAGATGAAATGCGCCAATGTTAATAATCTCCCTCAACATAATTACATTCAGCAGTCAGTTTGCGGTCACAGTATTAGTCTATTGAAATTCATAGCCTTGCAGTCAAAGCAGCACCAAAGTAACAATAGGGTCGATCAGACTACCATTTTATTACTTGCAGCTGTTTGTACAGCTTAATATACTGTATTTGTGGGAGATAATTCCCGACCATGTTTGTATTGTGAAGGAAAACTATTGTGCATTTTTAATAACACCAGGGTTTTCCAGAATGCCTCTTGGGCTCGGTAGAGTAGTTAAGCGTTTTTCTGTTTTTCTTGTAATTGTATGTGTGGGGTAAAATTCACATTGTTTATTGTTTCACTTAATTTGGTTTTATAAAAAAAAATATGTTTTCTTCTCTGTTTCCGAGGAGCTCCCCCATGCAGATAAGACGCCAACAGAGTCCTGAAATTAAGAGACACTTTGGCAAGGAGCAGTTTCCAGACAATTAGTTGCAGCCTCTGACTCAGAAATGCGTTCTTACTGAATGTTGTACTCACCCCCTGCTGTTCATACATCATATTTCCCTGAGAATGACAGAAGTATTACAGACACGGCGTCTAAAGCTGGAATAAAGGGACTAGTGCAGTACTAGTACATCAGTGTCACAGTATAGGGAGAGTCAACACAGTGATGTCACAGTACAGGGATAACGAACATAGTGATGTCATAGAAAAGTTATAATATATGCAGTGATGTCACTGTACAGAGATAATAATCACAATGTTGCCACATTAATGTCACAGTACAGAGATAATAGGCACAATGTTGTCAGAGTATAGGGATAACAAACACTGTAATATCACAGTACAGGGATGGTAGACACAGTGATGTCACAGTACAGGGATAATAAATGCAGTGATGTCACAATTCATGGACAACAAACAGTGATGTCACAGTACAGGGATAATAAACACTATGAGGCCTTAGTCAGACGGGCGTTTTTTCGCGCGATTTGCGCATGCGTCTGGCGATTTTTTAAAACCATTGCTTTGCAATGGTATCGGACACATGAGCGCTTTTTATGCGCTCGTCCGATAAATTATAGAACAGAAATCACAGATCGCACCTATCTGCGATCTGTGATTCCTGTTCTCTTCTCTATATGCGCTCAATGGGGCCGGTGGCAGCAGCGCCGACCCCATTGAGAACATATAGAAGACAAATCATTCTTCTCTGCCACAGCTGTAACAGCAGTGGCAGAGAAGAACGCTGTTTGCTCATTGAATTCAATGGAGCCGGCAATACAGCCGGCTCCATTGAAAGCAATGGGCTGCCGGCGATCATGAATTCATGAATGGGTGTGAGTGAGAGCTGCCTCTGATTGGCTCAGCGCTGAGCCAATCAGGGGCAGCTCTCACTCACACCCACTCACACCCACTGCAGGCCGGCCGCGCTGAACTCCGTCTGCCGGGAGCAGGTGAGTATATATATTTTTTTTATTTTTACACATTTCTGGATGAATTGCAGGGAAGGGCTTATATATTTAAGCCCTTCCCGACAATTCATCCCGCGATTGCCTGCAGCGCATTGTTTTCAATGGAGCCGGCTGTATTGCTAGCTCCATTGAATTCAATGCGCTGGACAGCTCCGGCCCGTTTCTATTGAAACGCGGCTAGGAGCAGTTTTTTCGGGCGATTTTTCGGCCCCAGTCACGCGATTTGCGGATGCGCATCCGTCATGCGATCCGCAAATCGCAGCAAAAAACGCCCGTGTGACTAAGGCCTGATGTTGCAGTACAGGGATGATAGATACAGTTATGCCACAGTACAGGGATAACAAATGCAGTGATGTCACAGTAGAGGGATGATAGACACAGTTATGTCACAGTACAGGGATAACAAATGCAGTGATGTCACAGTACAGGGATAATAAATACAGTGATGTCATAGTACAGGGATAACATACACAGTGATGTCACAGTAGAGGGATAATAAACACAGTGATGTCACAGTACAGGGATAGTAAACACAGTGATCTCACAGTACTGAGATAAACACAGTGATGTCACAGTACAGATATAATAAACACAGTGATGTCACAGTACAAGGATGATATACATAGTGATATCACAGTACAGGGATAATAAACACAGTGATGTCACAGTACTGAGATAAACACAGTGATGTCACAGTACAAGGATAATATACACAGTGATGTCACAGTACAGGGATAATAAACACAGTGATGTCACAGTACTGAGATAAACACAGTGATGTCACAGTACAAGGATAACATACACAGTGATGTCACAGTACAAATATAATATACACAGTGATGTCACAGTACAAGGATAATAAACACAGTGATGTCACAGTACATAAACACAGTGATGTCACAGTACAAGGATAATATACACAGTGATGTCACAGTACAAGGATAATATACACAGTGATGTCACAGTACAGGGATAATATACACAGTGATGTCACAGTGTAGGGATAATTAATTAACATAGTGATGTCATATACAAATATACCTCCCAAATACTGAACAAACATTTGAAAAGTTCAGTTTAGCTGGCTCGTCGAATTTCATCAAAAAAGCTTGGTTCAGTCCAAAGTAGTTTAAACCAATCCAAAACGTCACCATTACCCCTAAAACTGTTGTATAACACTGTATAAGAGCTATGAAAGCCCCGTATAACACTCTTAGGTCACCAAGCAGTGCATCTAAGTATTTTTTATTTGTTTTTAAGGAAAAATGAATGAAGAAGAATAAAAAGAGAAAGGAGAAAAAAAAGAGGAAAAAGATTATGTTCCTTATTCTTCCTCCCTTTTTTTTTTACTTCTTAGTTCCTCTCCATCTTTGTCCTTCTCCCCAGGGAAAAGGCAGGAGAGGTGAATATAAGCTGGTTTGTATTTTTTACACGGGAAACCTGTTCAGTCTGATTAAATTGGACTACGCTTTTAAGAGTCCCAATTTTTGATTTTGGAAATAGGCGTACATTCATTTTTCTGGTTCCTAACTGTATATTAGATACCAACATGGAGATTATTTCATCATATGATGCAAGATACACCTTAAAATGTCTATACAACTCTTGAGCTCATAAAAATTATTAGCGTACATACATGAAAACAATGAATCTTTTGCACAATGAACCATAAGTGTCCCTCTTTGACAATCCAAAAAGTTGGGACTGTATGGTACGTATTGAATTCAGCGAGAGGTTCGCCTGCAATCCTAACCAAGCGCATTATGGTCAGCGCGCCAGTAATCAGGTGATTATCCTGAATCCAAGTGGCAGCCCCCCACCAATCATCTAATAATGACCTGTCCTGAGGAGAAAAATCAAAAAAGTCCCGGAAATCCCTTTAATGGCTTAACCACATGGACACCCACCATAGTTAATGGACATCTGTAAAAAGGAGGAGCGGAGCCAACAGGAGGCAGCGGGGTATATATACATTTATACGCCTCTCTAAGTGAGGTATTCACCAGCATGAAATGTAAAAAATGGTGCAAGCCTCAATACATTTGTCGCATTTGGTGGCACTTCCATGCGCCAAACAGAAACCTATGCCAGCTACAAGCTAGTCTAATTTTCAGTTATAATTTATGCCAGTTTTTGGCATAAATTGTAATAAATCTGATGAGTGTGTGTGGCCATGCTCCCTACTGCTGGTCCCGACCACTTTTCAAAAAGTGGCGGGCCCAGAGTAAAAAGTTGCAATTTTTTCTGCACGTGCCAAAATTATATATTTTTGGCACCAGAAATCTGGCCTACAAAGCCTAGTCCATACGCACCTATGTTCTAACACCCAGGGGCGTAACTATAGAGGATGCAGGGGATGCGGTTGCACCCGGGCCCAGGACCCTTAGGGGGCCCATGAGGCCTCTCTTCCCCATATAGTAAGCCTAGTAGTATGAATAAAGCATTATAGTTGGGGGCCCTGTTACAGGTTTTGCATTGGGGCCCCGGAGCTTCAAGGTACGCCTCTACTAACACCGCTATAGTTTTGTTCACTGACATGGACTACAGCAGTCCTAGCAATATGCCACCGATGTCTATGATGACTTTTTAAGAAAAGTTAGAACAACCTTGGAGAAAGTGGTTGAGTGGAAGAAGACAGATTTATAGGAGTGCAAAACTTCAAGAATCAAAGTAAGAAAGGGGCCACAGAAGATTTACGGCATCCCATCTGTCAGTTATGTTTTTACAGATGTTTTTGTAGTCGAAATCTAAATCCAAATCACTTCTTATATGAGAAAATACCGCACATTTAAAGATAGACTTCCTATAAATTATTGGGATTTGTTGACATATTTGATCTAGCGACCACAGAGTAGTCTTCAATCCTCGTACTTTTTATGGTGTGGGGTGACCATGCAGTGTCCTCTTGAAGACTGCCAAGGTAAATGAGATGGAAATTAGACATTGCATGCCCTATTAGCAGCCACCGATCTCCGCAAGAATTTAGCATTACATTTCTTTAGGGCTAATCATGTAACATGAAAGGGATTTCCATGTAAAAATGGATCCTTGCTGCAGATTTGTACTCCATGGTATAATAAATTGCACACAGAAGGAATAGAATAAACAGAGCACAAAGTATTCGCAGACGCACGGCTACGTTAACGATGGACTCGTATAGTTATTTATTTTGAAACTGGATTGCAATGAGTTTTATGACTCTGAGCTTTGAGAACTCTGCTCGGCTCAGAATGCGTCGGGTGAAAATCATTAAGCAGTGATGAATGAAGAAGGTTTCTTGGTAGAAGAAAAAGACCTCAAGTCCAATGAGTTATTTAATGGAGCCGGTTAACATGGTCAAAGTAAACATGGAGTATATTAAATTAAGTCTAAAAGACATTCTAGGAAGCATATAATAACGCTATGTATCAAGGCTAGGATGCTTCTCACTGGTGGCATGGATGGACTTCTATAGGTTTGGGATTGCAGATGTGTTCTGCTTTTTTTCCAGAAACAGCACCCCTCCTGACTATTGCCGTGTCTGGTATTGCAGCTCCTCTTATGTAAGTGAATGGGGCTGAGCTACAGTACCGGACACAACCCATGGCAAAGAGTGGCAACATAAGCAAGCTTAGCTATAAGTGATCCATATAGTCACAGAAGGCACTGGCCAGGCAGATATAGGTTAGGGGCAATCACCTTCTTTAGGTCCACCTGGCCAGATGATCTTTAGTGTACCAGCATCTAATGGATCTGTATGAATCATTTTCCTCCTGCCTTTGCAACCTCCCCTCGGATCTTCCAAGGCACCATTGTCAGCCCACGGCATGCCTGTAATGTAATTGCTTAGTTCTGCTACTGTATTTATGTTATATGCTGGGTTTTGGTATTGTATCTATGTACTGAGGTTAACTGGGCTGTATTAATATAATGGTTTGGTTCTACTGCTGTATTTATGTTATGACCTTGGCTCTGGTACTGTATTTATGTCACAAGCTTGGTTTTGCTACTGTGTCTGTGTACTAAGGCAACCTTCACACAAATGGGTTGGATGCGGAATCCGACTATGACTGTGGCCGACCATGCGTACCTATCAGTCGTCTTCTCTTTCTGTACTGTGGATGGTCTGGAAGGCTCGCCATTGGACATGCGCATACAGATTTTCTCACACCGTCGCTAGGCAATGACGTGGGTCCAGTGACCTTTCCGCAATGTCAATTGTGGAAGGGCCACGGGTCGGACGGCTTCCATTGGCTTCAATAGAAGCCGTCTATGGAGAGCCCGTACGAAAAGGAAGCATGCTGCGATTTTTCCTCCGCAAGCAAAAAATAGCAGTCGCTGTCCAATCATGTGAGGGAACATGCAGATGCTCCATTGGTTCAAATTGTCGTGGAATGCTGTGGATCGTCTACACGGGGGACGATCACAGATTCCGCTATTCAAACCCGGTCGTGTGCAGGAGGCCTAAGAGTGGTTCTGATGCTTTATTTATGTACTGGTGCAGTAATTATGTTAGGAGCTTGTTTTTGATGCAGTATTTATGTTATGAGCTTGATTCTGGTACTGTATCTGTGTACTGAGGTTGAACTGTGCTGTATTTATATTATGGTTTGTTTCTACTGCTGACCTGATGTAATGATCTTGGCTCTGGTACTGCATTAATGTCATAAGCTTGATGTTGCTATTGTGTCTGTGTCCTGAGAGTTAGAAAAAATGTAAAATGAGAATGTACCTTGTGAATATAGTAAATCAGAAACAAATAGTGAGGAGATTATTCACCCGGCGCTCAGTGGCAAGGAATATCCCACCGGTACCCCACTTCCTGGTTACCGTATGAAGATATCTTGGTTCTCAATCCAGTGGTGTCTGGAGAGGCGTATGGTGCCAATGAGCAGTCCGGTGGCAGGTACTCACTAGATATAAAACTTTAAAATACAAACATGGCGCCGCGCTGTTCGGGTTCAAAGAGTAGCACCGAAACGCGTCGCATTAAGGAATATAAATCTATTGTATCGCACTACCAAGCACTAGTGCTACTCTTTGAAACCGAAGAGCTTAGCGCCATGTTTGTATTCTGAAGTTTTGTGTCCTGAGAGTTGTTCTGATGCTGTATTTATGTACTGAGCTTTGTTCTGGTACAGTATTTATGTTAGAAGCTTGGTTCTGCTACGTTATTTATGTTATGAGCTTGATTCTGGTACTGTATCTGTACGGAGATTAGATTGCACTATATTAAGGCCTCCCTCACACAGGCGTTTTTGTACAGCGTTTAGCGCTGCTTTTTCAGCGCTGTGCTAAACGCTGCACAACGCTCCCGTTTATTTCAATGGGGCTGCTCACACAAGCTGCAAAATGCAGCGTTTCCAACACTGTGATTTGAAAGTGATGCATGTTCTATCTTTGGCCATTTTCATCCCTGCGTTGCCTATTGAAATGAATGGACAGCGGTTTCAGCGCTGCCATAAATGCGGCACAACTTGGTACCACGTTTTTGGCAGCGCTAAATGCCAGCATTAGCTGCACTACCTGAGAAAAAAAAATCAATACTCACCTAGCTGCTGCCGTCAGGTCCCTTCCGCTGCTTTCTGTAGCTCTGTGCAGGCTGCCGGCCACTTGTAATCCCTGACAGATCATCTTTTGCTAGTACTGTGGGATGAAGACGCCGCCTCCAGGAGGTGATTGCTGTGATTAGCTGAGGAGCTTGGCCAATCACAGCCATTCATTGAATGGCTCAGCCAATCAGAGCAATCACTTGCTGTATGCATGGATTACAAGTGTCGAGAAGCCTGCACAGAGCTATAGAAAGCAGCATCACAAGCCTGACAGCGCCTGCTAGGTGAGTACTTTTTTTTTTTTCGGCTTCCTTGGCTGAGTTTTCAACGCTGCATTTCTGCAAACATCTGTGTGAGGGAGGCCTTATTTTATGAGCTTGTTTTGTGCAGTATTTATGTGATGCACTTGGTTCTGCTGCTGCATTTACAGTATGTTATGAGCTTGGTTCTGTTACAATATTTATTCGATGAGTTGTTCTGGTGTGGACATGCTGTTATTTTGCTGTTTTCAGCACAAGTGACAGGGGGCGCACCAAAAAAATTCCATACAGGGTGCCTTCTAACAAAAGACTAGCACTGAGTGGTGCTGTTTGTGAACACTAAAGCAGACACTTTTTTCCAATCCCGAACACTTTTAAAGGTGTTGTCCCATAAACCCCCTAAACAATTCGATAGTTCAAGTCCCCAGCAGTAAAAACAAATGTAAAAAATTGTGAAAAATAGTTTTTTTTCATTATTATAAAAAAAGATTATTTTAGGCCTTAGGCCTTAGTCACACGGGCGTTTTTTCACGCGATTTGCGCATCGCATGACGGATGCGCATGCGCAAATCGCGTGACCGGCGCCCAAAAATCGGCCCAAAAATCGCCCGAAAATCTGCTCCTACCCGCTTTTCATTAGAAACGGGTCGGAGCTGTCCAGTGCATTGCATTCAATGGAGCCGGCAATACAGCGCTGAGCCAATCAGAGGCAAGTCTCAGTCACACCCATTCATGAATTCATGAATGGGTGTGACTGAGATCTGCCTCTGATTGGCTCAGGCTGAGCCAATCAGGGGCCAGTCTGAGTCACACCCCTTCACACCCACTGCAGGCCGGCCGCGGGGATCTCCAGCTGCCAGGAGCAGGTGAGTACATCCTTTTTTATTTTTTCACATTTAAGGATGCATTGCAGGGAAGGGGTTATATATTTAACCCCTTCCCGACAATTCATCCCGCGCACGCCGGCAGCCCATTGCTTTCAATGGAGTCGGCTGTATTGCCGCTCCATTGAATTCAATGGGCAAACATTGTTCTTCTCTGCAGAGAAGAATGATTTGTCTTCTGTATGTTCTCAATGGGGTCGGCGCTGCTGCCGCCGGCCCCGTTGAGCGCATATAGAGAAGAGAACAGGAATCGCAGATCGCAGATAGGTGCGATCTGCGATTTCTGTTCTCTAATTTATCGGACGAGCGCATAAAAAGCGCTCATGTGTCCGATACCATTGCAAAGCAATGGTTTTACAAAATCGCCGGACGCATGCGCATGCGCAAATCGCGGCAATAAACGCCCGTGTGACTAAGCCCTTAGTCACACGGGCGTTTTTTCACGCGATTTGCGCATCGCATGACGGATGCGCATGCGCAAATCGCGTGACCGGCGCCGAAAAATCGCCCGAAAATCTGCTCCTAGCCGCGTTTCATTAGAAACGGGCCGGAGCTGTCCAGCGCATTGCATTCAATGGAGCCGGCAATACAGCCGCCTCCATTGAATGCAAGCGCTGCGGGCGAGTGTGGGATGAATTGTCGGGAAGGGGTTAAATATATAACCCCTTCCCTGCAATGCATCCTGAAAAGTGAAAAAATAAAAAAAATGTATGTACTTACCTGCTCCTGGCAGCCGGAGATCCCCGCAGCCGTCCTGCAGTGGGTGTGAAGGGGGTGTGACTCAGGCTTGCCCCTGATTGGCTCAGCGCTGAGCCAATCAGAGGCAAGTCTCAGTCACACCCATTCATGAATGGGTGTGACTGAGATCAGCCTCTGATTGGCTCAGGCTGAGCCAATCAGGGGCAAGCCTGAGTCACACCCCCTTCACACCCACTGCAGGACGGCCGCGGGGATCTCAGGCTGCCGGGAGCAGGTGAGTACATCCTTTTTTTTTATTTTTTCACTTTTCAGGATGCATTGCAGGGAAGGGGTTATATATTTAACCCCTTCCCGACAATTAACCCCGCGCACGCCGGCAGCCCATTGCTTTCAATGGAGCGGCTGTATTGCCGCTCCATTGAATTCAATGGGCAAACATCGTTCTTCTCTGCCACAGCTGTTCCAGCTGTGGCAGAGAAGAATGATTTGTCTTCTATATGTTCTCAATGGGGTCGGCGCTGCTGCCGCCGGCCCCATTGAGCGCATATAGAGAAGAGAACAGGAATCGCAGATCGCAGATAGGTGCGATCTGCGATTTCTGTTCTCTAATTTATTGGACGAGCGCATAAAAAGTGCTCATGTGTCCGATACCATTGCAAAGCAATGGTTTTAAAAAATCGCCGGACGCATGCGCATGCGCAAATCGCGGCAATAAACGCCCGTGTGACTGAGCCCTTAATGTAAAAAACAACAAGCAAAAAAATAAACATGTGGTATCACTTAATCTGTAAAAGTCCAGCCTATCATGATAACGCATTATTATCCTGCACAGTGAGCGCCATCAGAAAGAAAAATACACAATGCCAGAAGTATGCTTTTTTTGGCCATCCTGTCTCCAAGATAAAATGAACTAAAAAAGTGATTAAAAAGTTACATGTGCAGCATCCCGTAGCGTGACCCTGGATGCAGGGCATACGTTGAGGAGCTGGGAGGGCAAGATGGACACTGATCATGGTGGCACTTACCACGCTCTCTCCCGGAGGGATGCACGCAGCCTCGGCCAGGGCAGCACTGGGCCTCTGCCGGGCACCCCTCGAAAAGGGATGCCCAATAAGTTTGCGAACAGGAATAGGGGTTGTCATTACCCACCGGAAAGACCCTCGGCAGTAAATAATTGAGCCGCAGACTTGAGTAACGTATCTCAGGTCCCTGGGAACCGTCAGGGCCTGGCAAAAATGTACTTATCATGAAACTGGTTATAAGGCACAATTTACATAGAACAGATATGCAGGCAAAACAATATTATAGTACCTCTACACTGTGATCCCTAGGCACAGGACGACCGTGTAGGAAAGACAGGATTTAAGTACCTCTACGCGGTGATCCCCAGGCACAGGATGGCTGAGTAGGAAAGGACAGGATTTAAGTACCTCTACAAGGTGATCCCCAGGAACAGGACGGATGCGTAGGAAAAGCAATAGGAGAGTACTTCTGCACAGGGATTTGGCCTTAATTCACCACCAACACGCTCACGCTGTCTCTCTTTTGGGGGTCACCACTCCATGGTCACTGGCATACAGATATTCAGGAACCGCTTTTCCTCCTCCATTCTTCACCACATGGGAGATGAAGATACCCCCATGTGGCTGGCACTCTCAGGAACCCAGAAGCAGTGGAATGAAGAATGGGCCTCGGTCACAGCCAAAACACTCATGCTTATATGCTCACTCACACCACGTGACAAGACAAATTAATACATTGCAAGCATCTCCCAGTCTCTTGCAAACACTTAACTCCTCATTTGCTGCAGCTCTGCAATACACATGACAGAATGACTAGACACTTTTGCACAGCGCATCTATAAAAGACATTACACGTATGACACTTATGGAGGGGCCAGCAACATAGACTTCTGGCCACTACACATGTAAAGGCCCATTTAGACAGGATGAATGTCAGGAAAACAATGCCCGACACTCGTCCCCCACACATACTCGCTCTTGTTCTGCTGCATGGGAGCTAGTATCGCTGGCTCACAGCAGGGCGGCTACAGGAGATTTCTCTTCTTGCTCTCCACCGCCCCTCTCCATTCACTTAACATAGCGGCTGCTCAATACTTAACGGCTGCTATTTACACTGTACGCTCATCGTCCATCGTTTATGCGGCATAAACAATGGACGATGAGCCTGAACGATCATTGTTCAGTGTAAATAGCAGCCATTCAGTATTGAGAGGAGCGGGGGAGAGGAAGGAGTAAAATCTCCTCCAACCTCCCCGCCCCCCTGCTGGCCGCTCTGTGAGCGAGCTAGCGATACCAACTCCCGTGCAGCAGCACGGAAACGAATGTATGCGGGGACGAGTGTTGGGCATCGTTTGCCCGACATTCGTCCCGTCTAAATGGACTTTAACCCAAAATGGTAATAATAGTAACTAAAGGTCATCCCACAAAAAAAAAAGACTTTACAATACCTCAACAACGGAAAAGCAAAAGCGTCATGCCAGTCAATAGATGACAGCAGAAAATAATTTTAACAAAAATAATTTTTATAAGTAGTACAACAACAAAAACTACCTAATTTTGTATCACCGTAATCGTATTGACCCACACCATAAAGTAAACATGTCATTTTCTTTCAAACCATGTACGCCTTAGAACAAAGGCCCACCCCTTCCCCAATGACGCTATTGCATTTTTTTGCTCCCTTTCAGCCCACTTAGAAATGTTTAAAAGTTTCTCATCAAATTCAAAGTAAATGAAATTGTACCCCTAAAAAATACAGCTCATCCAGCAAAAATCAACCCTTAGATAGCTCTGCCAACAGGAAAGTAAAAACGTTATGAGAGGAAACCGGTACATGATTGCCCTACCCCCACATAATCTAGGAGGAGAAGGGGTAGGGTTGGAACTCCTTTAATTTATGGGATTAATATTTCTTATAAGAAATGGAGTGAGGTGCCACCTGTCCACAGAAGGGGTATTTTCCATTCTATCCTATGCTTTCCTCAGATAGGACGTCTGACAGAGCCAATAGAATAAGCTCATAAACCATAGTTT